>NC_088238.1:13485441-13525441 GCF_036934945.1 Oncorhynchus masou masou | reverse complement strand
TGTATCAGCTAGCTATAGCTAACACCTCACCCTAACCTCAAAGATGTACCAGCTATCTATAGCTAACACCTTGCCCTAACCTCATAGATGTATCAGCTAGCTATAGCTAACACCTCGTCCTAACCTCATAGATGTATCAGCTAGCTATAGCTAATACCTGGACCTAATCGTGTAGGTGTATCAGCTATCTATAGCTAATAGCTGATCCTAATCTAATGAGCAAACCAACAACTGCAGCTAAATCAATAATCTCTGCTATCTGGGATCCTTGGGAAGTTGACATTTAAAAGGTAAGGGTTTTGGTAATGGTTTGGGTTAGGGTTAAGGTTAGTCTGACCTTGACGTCCCAAGGTCAGACTGGCCATATATAGACTGGTGTGTGTGTGTCAACAAGTAGGAGTGACTTGGCTGTCTTGCCTCTAGAAGTAGACAGACAGGTGAGAGGGACTGCTTCACCTGAAGCCAGTCTGCCAGTCACACATCTGTCATGGTTATCTCTCAGACAACACACACACACACACACCCAGTGTGTTCCCTGCCTTATCTAACTTGGAACACACACCCAGCATGACAGCTGAAGAGGAGCGTGTTTGAGAGCGCAGCTACACACGCACGATCACACACACACACACACACACACACACACACACACACACACACACACACACACACACAGCTGGATAAATATTGCAATAGGTACTTTGTTTCTAGAAACTTTGAGGGGAAGATGAGGAAACTGCAGAGATTTGAGAACCCACTGCAAGGTATCTCCATGGTAACACACAGTGTGAGAGTCATAATCTCAAGGTTACCCAATGTATTCATGTTTTAATAATCCCACTCTCCCAAAAGTACATTATTCTGTCCTTTTAATGAAAAACATTCCTTCATCAAGTCTTTATCCGGTATTCTTCCAGTGATTGAGATAGAAAAATCTGACATCTCCCAGCTCCTACTAAAAAGGTAAACTATTAATGCCGCTGCTGTTGGGTTTGCATGTGCAAGTTATTTCTGGCCCAGCCTATTTAAATCAGGCTGAGATTGGTCAAGTCCACCTGTGCCCCACTCCCTGGGATATATGAGAGAAGGAAGGACAAAGAGAGAGAGAGAGAGAGAGAGCGAGAGAGAGAGAGATGGAGGGAAAGAACAAGCAAGTTCGAGAGTCGTAAAGCGTGAGGGAAAGCTAGGACTGGAGTGCACATGTGACCTAGCCTCCCCCAGGTGGCGTGGGGGTGTGTGTGTGTGTGGGGGGGGGGTACAGGTGAGAGGCTGGCACCCTCTCTTGATGTCTGTGGGGGGTTGGGGAGGGGGCAGGTGCCTGCTGGGAGATGGAGTCTTCCACCTGGTCCTGCTCAATGAGCATATGTGATCCCTGAACCCTTTACTTCTGGCTGAGGGGCTAGGAGGAGGTAAGCCAGGTTTACTGCACAACATGTAGTTTTAAACCTGGCTGGCTGGAGTTGATATGGGTGAAAGGCAGGTGTGCTCACCGAGTGTTGGCTTGGCTGCCATATACAAATGTGCTCTGTAGCATGCTAATGTGCAGACACATTCACAGGGCCATGCACATAGACAAACGCACACACACATTCACATGGGCACACACAGATAACCCTGATCCCCTGATCCCCAAGGTCCCCTGATCCCCTGGTCCCCTGATCCCCTGGTCCTATGATCCCCTGGTCCCCTGATCCCCTGGTCCTATGATCCCCTGGTCCCCTGATCCCCTGATCCCCTGATCCCCTGGTCCTATGATCCCCCGATCCCCTGATCCCCTGGTCCTATGATCCCCTGATCCCCTGATCCTCTGATCCCCTGGTCCTATGATCCCCGGGCCCCCGGTCCTATGATCCCTTGGTCCCCAAGGTCCCCTGATCCTCTGATCCTATGATCCCCTGATCCCCTGGTCCTATGATCCCCTGGTCCCCTGGTCCCCTGGTCATATGATCCCCTGATCCCCTGGCCCTATGGTCCCCTGATCCCCTGGTCCCCTGATCCTCTGTTCCCCTGGTCCTATGATCCCCTGGTCCCCTGATCCCCTGGTCATATGATCCCCTGATCCCCTGATCCTATGATCCCCTGGTCCCCTGATCACCTGGTCCCTGGTCCTATGATCCCCTGGTCCCATGATCCCCTGGTCCCCTGATCCCCTGGTTCACTGGTCCCCTGATCCCCTGGTTCACTGGTCCCCTGATCCCCTGGTCCTATGATCCCCAAAACACACACACACACACACACACACATATTTCACATGTACAAATGCATAAATATGTGTCAGTCAAGCACATGTAATTCTCAGATCAACTTGAGCCTATCAACCGTATCTCTGATTCTGCGGCCTGGTAACCCTCTCTTTGTTGCCTTGACAATACAAAACAAATTAGGCACTCCGTTTGTTCTGTAGTCAAAGTTTGAATCTCAAAACACCCGAAAGAGTACTTAATTTGACGGCTTGCATAAAAAAACATGTTGGCAGTAATAGCAGTGAATTTACATCCTTCTAATGTACAGGTTGCCAGTTACAAACAGCGGTCCAGTGAAACGAGCTCTCTCCTATCAATTCCACTCCGTCCAGCGATGGCGTAATTTGGTTATTTTTCTCTCTTGTTCTGAGGGGAGCTCTGTTTCGGTGTTGCTGACAACTCTGAATAATGCAGTTTGACTGGGTAAAGTTGTTTATCATCGGAGGAAGCTAGCGATGTCACTGGCGTGCTAACCGAACTCCACACAGCTAACAGTGGGATCAATTGAACACGGTTGGGGAAAAGGGGAAGGAAACCCTGGGTTTTATTAATGAAAGCCTCGGTATCTCTCTTTTCACCACTCTCTTCTGTTGTCTATCTGTCCTCCCTCTAGAATGATCTCTCAGAGAGCTCTCTCTCTATCACCTTCTCCCTCCCTCTATTTTCTCTATCACTATTCCATCCTACTCTGCTCTCTTGCTCCATCGCTATCCTTCCCTCTCTCCTTCCCCCCTCCTTCCCTCTCTCTCTCTCTCTGTCTCAGCTCCATGGAGAGTGTCGTGCTGGGCTGTGGAGTCAGTGAGGTGAAATCATTAGGATCCACTCTGCTCTCCTTGCGTGGTGAAGGGACCTCTGGCCTGCAGTACAGCCTGTCTAAGGTCATGGTGCACTACACTATTCTCTAACACCAGACACTGCAGCTGCACTCAACTAGATGTCATTAACCATTCAACTGAGGAAACGCATGTCTAACACCTCCAGTCCTTGTAGAAGATGGATAATACATACAGGCTAATACCTTTACTAATGTACAATCTGGATAATACATACAGGCTAATACATTTACTAATGTAAAATATGGATAATATATACAGGCTAATACATTTACTAATGTACAATCTGGATAATACATACAGGCTAATACATTTACTAATGTAAAATATGGATAATACATACAGGCTAATACATTTACTAATGTAAAATATGGATAATATATACAGGCTAATACATTTACTAATGTACAATATGGATAATACATACAGGCTAATACCTTTACTAATGTAAAATATGGATAATACATACAGGCTAATACCTTTACTAATGTAAAATATGGATAATACATACAGGCTAATACATTTACTAATGTAAAATATGGATAATACATACAGGCTAATACATTTACTAATATTACATGGAGTAGATGAATGAATAATGATGTCGGAATAATGATTAACAAATATCATAATGGTAGTCAATAACCAGGTTATAAGCACACCTTCAAAAATAGTGTGACCTATGATATACAGTATATATATATATATATATATATATATATGGCCAAATCACCACAGCTAAGGGCTTTATCCAGGCACTCCGCGTTGCGTCGTTCATAAGAACAGCACTTAGCCATGGTATATTGACTATATACCACCCCCCGTGCCTTATTGCTTAAATTTATAGCACAGGAGGTTGGTGGCACCTTAATTGGGGAGAAGGAGCTCGTGGTAATGAGTGGAGCGGTATCAGTCATCATCACGAGCTCGCGGTAATGAGTGGAGCGGTATCAGTCATCATCACGAGCTCGTGGTAATGAGTGGAGCGGTATCAGTCATCATCACGAGCTCGTGGTAATGAGTGGAGCGGTATCAGTCATCATCACGAGCTCGTGGTAATGAGTGGAGCGGTATCAGTCATCATCACGAGCTCGTGGTAATGAGTGGAGCGGTATCAGTCATCATCACGAGCTCGTGGTAATGAGTGGAGCGGTATCAGTCATCATCACGAGCTCGTGGTAATGAGTGGAGCGGTATCAGTCATCATCACGAGCTCGTGGTAATGAGTGGAGCGGTATCAGTCATCATCACGAGCTCGTGGTAATGAGTGGAGCGGTATCAGTCATCATCACGAGCTCGTGGTAATGAGTGGAGCGGTATCAGTCATCATCACGAGCTCGTGGTAATGAGTGGAGCGGTATCAGTCATCATCACGAGCTCGTGGTAATGAGTGGAGCGGTATCAGTCATCATCACGAGCTCGTGGTAATGAGTGGAGCGGTATCAGTCATCATCACGAGCTCGTGGTAATGAGTGGAGCGGTATCAGTCATCATCACGAGCTCGTGGTAATGAGTGGAGCGGTATCAGTCATCATCACGAGCTCGTGGTAATGAGTGGAGCGGGATCAGTCATCATCACGAGCTCGTGGTAATGAGTGGAGCGGTATCAGTCATCATCACGAGCTCGTGGTAATGAGTGGAGCGGTATCAGTCATCATCACGAGCTCGTGGTAATGAGTGGAGCGGTATCAGTCATCATCACGAGCTCGTGGTAATGAGTGGAGCGGTATCAGTCATCATCACGAGCTCGTGGTAATGAGTGGAGCGGTATCAGTCATCATCACGAGCTCGTGGTAATGAGTGGAGCGGTATCAGTCATCATCACGAGCTCGTGGTAATGAGTGGAGCGGTATCAGTCATCATCACGAGCTCGTGGTAATGAGTGGAGCGGTATCAGTCATCATCACGAGCTCGTGGTAATGGGTGGAGCGGTATCAGTCATCATCACGAGCTCGTGGTAATGAGTGGAGCGGTATCAGTCATCATCACGAGCTCGTGGTAATGAGTGGAGCGGTATCAGTCATCATCACGAGCTCGTGGTAATGAGTGGAGCGGTATCAGTCATCATCACGAGCTCGTGGTAATGAGTGGAGCGGTATCAGTCATCATCACGAGCTCGTGGTAATGAGTGGAGCGGTATCAGTCATCATCACGAGCTCGTGGTAATGGGTGGAGCGGTATCAGTCATCATCACGAGCTCGTGGTAATGAGTGGAGCGGTATCAGTCATCATCACGAGCTCGTGGTAATGAGTGGAGCGGTATCAGTCATCATCACGAGCTCGTGGTAATGAGTGGAGCGGTATCAGTCATCATCACGAGCTCGTGGTAATGAGTGGAGCGGTATCAGTCATCATCACGAGCTCGTGGTAATGAGTGGAGCGGTATCAGTCATCATCACGAGCTCGTGGTAATGGGTGGAGCGGTATCAGTCATCATCACGAGCTCGTGGTAATGGGTGGAGCGGTATCAGTCATCATCACGAGCTCGTGGTAATGGGTGGAGCGGTATCAGTCATCATCACGAGCTCGTGGTAATGGGTGGAGCGGTATCAGTCATCATCACGAGCTCGTTCCAGACGTTATGGTGAGCCGTTCTCCCTCAGCAGCCGTCAGTGATCTGTAGACTGTGTAGTAGGAACCTCCTTCTCATCTATTGAACGATGTAGCGGTGATGAGGCATAAAGCTTCTCACTATTCCAAATCAAATCAAAGGGCATTTGTCACGTGTGCCGAATACAACAGGTATTTCACTGCAGACCTTACAAATGCTTACTTACAGGCTCTAACCAATAGTGCAAAAAAAGGTATTAGGTGAACAATAGGTAAGTAAAGAAATAAAAACAACACTAAAAAGACAGGCTATATACAGTAGCAGGGCTCTATACAGTAGCGAGGCTATATACAGTAGAGAGGCTATATACAGTAGAGAGGCTATATACATTAGCGAGGCCATATACAGTAGAGAGGCTATATACAGTAGAGAGGCTATATACAGTAGAGAGGCTATATACAGTAGAGGGGCTAAATACAGTAGAGAGGCTATATACAGTAGAGAGGCTATATACAGTAGAGAGGCTATATACATTAGCGAGCCCATATACAGTAGAGAGGCTATATACAGTAGAGAGGCTATATACAGTAGAGAGGCCATATACAGTAGAGAGGCTATATACAGTAGAGAGGCTATATACAGTAGAGACGCTATATACAGTAGAGGGGCTATATACAGTAGAGAGGCTATATACAGTAGAGAGGCTATATACATTAGCGAGCCCATATACAGTAGAGAGGTAATATACAGTAGAGAGGCTATATACAGTAGAGAGGCTATATACATTAGCGAGCTCATATACAGTAGAGAGGCTATATACAGTAGAGAGGCTATATACAGTAGAGAGGCTATATACAGTAGAGAGGCTATATACATTAGCGAGGCTATATACAGTAGAGAGGCTATATACAGTAGATAGTCTATATACAGTAGAGGCTATATACAGTAGAGAGGCTATATACAGTAGAGAGGCTATATACATTAGCGAGGCTATATACAGTAGAGAGGTTATATACAGTAGAGAGGCTATATACAGTAGAGAGGCTAAATACATTAGCGAGAATATATACAGTAGAGAGGTTATATACAGTAGAGAGGCTATATACAGTAGAGAGGCTATATACAGTAGCGAGGCTATATACAGTAGAGAGGCTATATACAGTAGAGAGGCTATATACAGCAGTGAGGCTGTATACAGTAGAGCGGCTATATACAGTAGAGAGGCTATATACAGTAGTGAGGCTATATACAGTAGAAAGGCTATATACAGTAGTGAGGCTATATACAGTAGAGAGGCTATATACAGTAGAGGCTATATACAGTAGAGAGGCTATATACAGTAGAGAGGCTATATACAGTAGAGGCTATATACATTAGCGAGGCTATATACAGTAGTGAGTCTATATAAGGTAGAGAGGCTATATACAGTAGAGAGGCTATATACATTAGCGAGGCTATATACAGTAGAGAGGCTATATACAGTAGAGAGACTATATACAGTAGAGGCTATATACAGTAGAGAGGCTATATACAGTAGAGAGGCTATATACATTAGCGAGGCTATATACAGTAGAGAGGCTATATACATTAGCGAGGCTATATACAGTAGAGAGGCTATATACAGTAGAGAGGCTATATACAGTAGTGAGGCTATATACAGTAGTGAGGCTATATACAGTAGCGAGGCTATATACAGTAGAGAGGCTATATACAGTAGCGAGGCTATATACAGTAGCAAGGCTATATACAGTAGAGGCTATATACAGTAGCGAGGCTATATACAGTAGCGAGGCTACATACAGACACCGGTTAGTCAGGCTGATTGAGGTAGTATGTACATGTAGATATGGTTAAAGTGCCTATGCATATATGATGATTAGAGAGTAGCAGTAGTGTAAAGAGGGGGTGGTGGGTGGCGGGACACAATGCAGATAGCCCGGCTAGCCAATGTGCGGGAGCACTGGTTGGTCAGCCCAATTGAGGTAGTATGTACATATGTACATGAATGTATAGTTAAAGTGACTATGCATAAATGATAAACAGAAAGTAGCAGCAGCATAAAAGAGGGGTTGCTGGGGGCACACAATGCAAATAGTCCGGGTAGCCATTTCATTACCTGTTCAGGAGTCTTATGGCTTGGGGGTAAAAACTGTTGAGAAGCCTTTTTATCCAAGACTTGGCACTCCGGTACCGCTTGCCATGCGGTAGTAAAGAGAACAGTCTATGACTGGGGTGGCTGGGGTCTTTGATAGTTTTTAGGGCCTTCCTCTGACACTGCCTGGTGTAGAGGTCCTGGATGGCAGGCAGCTTAGCCCCAGTGATGTACTGGGCCATACGCACTACCCTCAACTGCCTTGCGGTCAGATGCCGAGCAATTGCCGTACCAGACAGTGATGCAACCAGTCAGGATGCTCTCAATGTTGCAGCTGTAGAACCTTTTGAGGATCTCAGGACCCATGTCAAATCTTTTGAGTTTCCTGAGTGGGAATAGGCTTTGTCGTGCCCTCTTCACAGCTGTCTTGGTGTGTTTGGACCATTCTAGTTTGTTGGTGATGTGGACACCAAGGAACTTGAAGCTCTCAACCTGCTCCACTACAGCCCTGTCGATGAGAATGGGGGCGAACTCAGCCCTCCTTTTCCTGTAGTCCACAATCATCTCCTTAGTCTTTGTTACGTTGAGGGATAGGTTGTTATTTTGGCACCACCCGGCCAGGGCTCTGACTTCTTCCCTATAGGCTGTCTCGTCGTTGTCGGTTATCAGGCCTACCTCTGTTGTGTCGTTTGCAAACTTAATGATGGTGTTGGAGTCGTGCCTGGCCATGCAGTCGTGGGGGAACAGGGAGTACAGGAGGGGACTGAGCACGCACCCCTGGGGGGATCCAGTGTTGAGGATCTGCGTGGCAAATGTGTTGCTCTCTACCCTCACCACCTGGGGGCGGCCCGTCAAGAAGCCCAGGATCCAGTTGCAGAGGGAGGTGTTAAGTCTCAGGATCCTCAGCTTGGTGATGAGCTTTGAGGGTACTATGGTGTTTAACGCTGAGCTGTAGTCAATGAACAGCATTCTCACATAGGTGTTCCTTTTGTCCAAGTGGGAAAGGCCAGTGTGGAGTGCAATAGAGATTGCATCACCTGTGGATCTGTTTGGGCGGTTTGCAAATTGGAGTGGGTCTAGTGTTTCTGAGATAATGGTGTTGATGTTAGCCATTACCAGCCTTTTCAAAGCACTTCATGGCTACGGACGTGAGTGCTATGGGTCTGTAGTCATTTAGGCAGGTTGCCTTTGTGTTCTTGGGCACAGGGACTAGGGTGGTCTGCTTGAAACATGTTGGTATTACAGACTCAATCAGGGACATGTTGAAAATGTCAGTGAAGACACCTGCCAGTTGGTCAGCACATGCCCGGAGCACATGTCCTGGTAATCCGTCTGCCCCGTAGCCTTGTCTATGTTGACCTGTTTAAAGGTCTTACTCACGTTGGCTACGGAGAGCGTGATTACACAGCCGTCTGGAACAGCTAATGCTCTCATGCATGCCTCAGTGTTGCTTGCCTCGAAGCGAGCATAGAAGTGATTTAGCTAATCTGGTTGGCTCGTGCCAGTGGGCAGGTCGCAGCTGAGCTTCCCTTTGTAGTCTGTAATAGTTTGCAAGCCCTGCCACATAAGACGAGCATCAGAGCCGGTGTAGAATGATTCAATCTTTCAATCATTGCTCCATGTTCCCATAGTGCTTTAGTAAGGAGCTGGATGTCTCCTCCATTTTGCAGGCTGCGAAGGTGTCATACACACTGTGGTGAGCTCAGACAGAGCAATGGAAAGAGAGAGAGAGAAAGAGAGAGAAATAAATAAATAAAGAGACAGAGACGGAGACAGAGAGAGAGAGAGAGGAGGGAGAGGGAGAGAGAAAGAAAGAATGAATGAAAGAGCGAGAGCGTGAGAGAGAGAGAGAGAGAGAGAGCAGGGAGGCTGTTGGGTAACAGCACCACAGAGACGGCTGCAGGCTAAAACAAAACAGCACAGTGCACTCCTCCTCGTCCTTCTCTCCTTGCCTTCCCTCTGCCAGCGTGAAGCTGTTCACGTGTCAAACAGCATCATGTTGTTAAGTACAGCAGAGAGCACAATAGCACAACATAACTAGCATGTATCTAGTGTAAATATAGTACACTACAGTATTATGGACTAGAGCGAGGTAAACTGACCTTTGACCGGGGTTTGAAGGGCCCCCAGGTTGGCATAAACATCTGGTATTTGGCACAGGCTCCCCTTGCCCACCTGTTTCATGATGTTGGAAATGTTGAGTACACATGGGAAAATGTTTGAGCCTCCGGGCGACCAGAGGTGTCCAGTCACAGGGCATATTCCTGTCCCTGCCCTGCAGCTGCTGCAGATCAACCATTTTGGCTCCAGACCAGAGACAGGAGGTTGAATACTAAAAAAACACTGCTCAACACCATCCCATAACTGAGGAAACATGGTTTACCTCAGACAACCAACACAGGCAAGATGAGTGTTTGTTCCGGTTGTTGTTGTGCTTTTTGAGGCTGCTGTAAAACGTGTCAACACCCATTGCAGAATTGATTTATTACACGGCTTGGTTGAGACGTGAGTGGATAGATGAATACACACACACACACACACACACACACACACACTCTCACAGACACAAACTTTCAGACACATGCACAAAGGCTCTTTCGATTAAATTGTTTATAGATATTTCTCTCCGATTAAGCAGAGCCAGTCACGCGTCGGAGCATGAACCGATAAGACAGCCAATTTCTCCAAGGTTCAATAAACGGCAGCACACAGTCTTCTCTTTCAAAACTCTTAATTGATCCCCTGAGACCCCACTGTTTACACATCCATGAATATGGAAACACTTGTCAACCTCAGCACATGAAAACAGAGTGCAACAACAACAAGTTTGACCATGGTTCTAAAGGTACAGTACATCAGGCAATACTCATTTCCCAATACAGACTGCTGTTATCATCTTAAAGTGGGTGGTTCTGGAAGGCTAAACAACGACGAGCCAATTAAATCCTTGCTTTTCCTAAGGTGTCCATTTTCTCTCACTAGCATCCACACTCGGTTACTAGGCAACACTGCTGTTCATGATAGGCTAGCTCAGCGTTTCCCAGACATCAAGGGGTGCATGTTTTGTGTTTTGCCCTAGTACTACACAGCTGATTGAAATAATTAAAGCTTGATGATTGGTTGATTATATAAACCAGCTGTGTAATACTAGGGCAAAAAAACTAAACGTGCCACCATGGAGGCACCTAGGACCGAGTTTGGGAAACGCTGAGCTAGCCAAACCAAAGAACAACCAAAACAACCCAAGTATGACCTAAACAAGGTCGGGTGTTTTGTCTAGATGTTGTCTGTGTGTTGTCTGGATGTTGTGTATTCAGTGGTCTCTGATTTCCTGCCTGCACTGGAAATGGAGGCAGTGGGGTGAGAGTCAGCGCTGGGTCTCTCACAGTGTGTGTGATGCATTATTTACACTGTTACAGCCTGTCTCACATAGGGCTGAAGCAGTGTCAGGACAAGCACTGGCCTGATTGTGGATAATAGAAGTCTTTTGTAGGAGCACTATAGGCTCATTTAGCCTACCACAGCAATTTAACTAGTCCGTTTTCACCACACCTCACTAGTGTTATTGCTGTGATTAGAGTCACGGTCATCATCATCATCATAGCCAATCTCTCTTCCTCAGGGAAAGTCACACGCACATGCACAAACACACACACACACATTCACACGCACAAACTCGTAGAAACACACACACACTGGACTAATACAGACATAGATGTATGAAGGTCAGGTGTAGGTGGAACCGCGGCTGATTTGGATGGATGATGTTCCTCAGTAGATTAGAGAGAGATCTCATTCAGACAGGAGATAGTCATCAGAACCAGCTCTACTCCTAGATTAGAGAGATCTAATTCAGACAAGAGACAGTCATCAGAACCAGCTCTACTCCTAGATTAGAGAGATCTAATTCAGACAGGAGATAGTCATCAGAACCAGCTCTACTCCTAGATTAGAGAGATCTAATTCAGACAGGAGATAGTCATCAGAACCAGCTCTACTCCTAGATTAGAGAGATCTAATTCAGACAAGAGACAGTCATCAGAACCAGCTCTACTCCTAGTGACTACAGACAGAAATGAGCGTTCTAGCTAAATCTGGTGCAATGGCATGTTGTATATGGTCCCTGACAGACAGACAAACAAATAAACAATAGATTACAGAGAGATCTCACACTGACCCACTGAGACTCTTCTCTCACATTAACACACAATGGGAACAGAGTTACTATCTCTCAATTACTCTCAATGGGCCTCTGAGGGAGTGAGAGAAATATTGAAAAGTATTGAAACGTGTGTATATTTGCTTGTGTGAGTACCAAGATCTTTGATGGCCCTAAGAGCGCATGTAAATGATTGAGTGTATGAGTGGAGTGTGTACAGTACCGAATGGGCAAAACATTAAGAACACCTTCCTACTATTGAGTTTGTGGATGGACTCCACAAGGTGCCCAAAGCTTTCCACAGGGATGCTGTCCCATGTTGACTCCAATGCTTCCTACAGTTGTGTTAAGCTGGATGGCCTTTGGGTGGTGAATCATTCTTGATACACACAGGAAACTGTTGAGCGTGAAGAACTCAGCAGTGTTCCAGTTTTTGACACAAAACGGTGTGCCTGGCACCTACTACAATACTCCGTTCAAAGGCACTTTTTTTGAAATCTTGAAATCTTTTGTCTTGCCCATTCACCCTCTGAATGGCACACATACACAATCCATGTCTCAACTGTCTCCAGGCTTAACAATCCTTCTTTAACCTGTCGTCTCCCCTTCATCTACACTGATTGAAGTGGATTTACCTGGATTCACCTGGTCAGTCAGTTATTCAATGAGCAGGTGTTCATAATGTTTTTACACTCAGTGTGTGTATATGTGCGTGTGCGTGTGTGTGTGTGTGTGTGTGTGTGTGTGTGTGTGTGTGTGTGTGTGTGTGTGTGTGTGTGTGTGTGTGTGTGTGTGTGTGTGTGCGCGCACGTGTGTGTAGGCCCATGGATCAGTGTATGTATCCGTGTGTGTACTGTATGTGTGCGGTGCCTCAGCCCTTATTGCAGGCCAGGCAGTGTGCCTCGGCTCAGCGTTGGGCAGTAAACCAAATTCATTTCTCCGCACCAGGCTCATGATGTGTGACCGCCAGAGGCCTCGGGGGCCACAAATCACCCAGCCCACAGAGCAGCCAGCCTCAGCCCTGCCACGGGGCCGCTGCATGCACTAGGACCAGGGGCCAGCACATTCATCACACACCTCCCTCTCACATCTTTATTTCATTCTCTTCCTTTCATTTTGTTTCTCTCTCCTACCCCGGCTCATGCACTTCAACCTCCTGGCTATCTCAGTCTACAGTACCGTAAACCCCTCTATCTCAGTCTACAGTACCGTAAACCCCTCTATCTCAGTCTACAGTACTGTAACCTCCCCTATCTCAGTCTACAGTACTGTAGCCTCCTCTATCTCAGTCTACAGTACCGTAACCTCCTCTATCTCAGTCTACAGTACCGTAAACCCCTCTATCTCAGTCTACAGTACCGTAACCTCCCCTATCTCAGTCTACAGTACCGTAAACCCCTCTATCTCAGTCTACAGTACCGTAACCTCCCCTATCTCAGTCTACAGTACCGTAACCTCCTCTATCTCAGTCTACAGTACTGTAACCTCTATCTCAGTCTACAGTACTGTAAACTCCTCTATCTCAGTCTACAGTACTGTAACCTCCTCTATCTCAGTCTACAGTACTGTAACCTCCTCTATCTCAGTCTACAGTACCGTAAACCCCTCTATCTCAGTCTACAGTACCGTAAACCCCTCTATCTCAGTCTACAGTACTGTAACCTCCCCTATCTCAGTCTACAGTACTGTAACCTCCTCTATCTCAGTCTACAGTACTGTAACCTCTATCTCAGTCTACAGTACCGTAAACCCCTCTATCTCAGTCTACAGTACCGTAACCTCCCCTATCTCAGTCTACAGTACCGTAACCTCCTCTATCTCAGTCTACAGTACTTTTCTTCTCCTCTATCTCAGTCTACAGTACCGTAACCTCCTCTATCTCAGTCTACAGTACCGTAACCTCCTCTATCTCAGTCTACAGTACTGTAACCTCCTCTATCTCAGTCTACAGTACCGTAATCTCCATCTCAGTCTACAGTACCGTAACCTCCTCTATCTCAGTCTACAGTACTGTAACCTCTTCTATCTCAGTCTACAGTACTGTAACCTCCTCTATCTCAGTCTACAGTACTGTAACCTCCTCTATCTCAGTCTACAGTACTGTAACCTCTTCTATCTCAGTCTACAGTACTGTAACCTCCTCTATCTCAGTCTACAGTACTGTAACCTCTATCTCAGTCTACGGTACCGTAACCTCCTCTATCTCAGTCTACAGTACTGTAACCTCCTCTATCTCAGTCTACAGTACTGTAACCTCCCTATCTCAGTCTACAGTACTGTAACCTCCTCTATCTCAGTCTACAGTACTGTAACCTCTATCTCAGTCTACAGTACTGTAACCTCCTCTATCTCAGTCTACAGTACTGTAACCTCCTCTATGTCAGTCTACAGTACTGTAACCTCCTCTATCCCAGTCTACAGTACTGTAACCTCCTCTATCTCAGTCTACAGTACCATAACCTCCTCTATCTCAGTCTACAGTACTGTAACCTCCTCTATTTAACACACATAATACAATGACCTTACCCACAGCGCTTGTTGTCTTTGTTACTTTCTAACACCACTGAGCCAGTCACACACACTGAAATAGAAGCACCTTAATGCTGGAGGAACACAACAGCTGAGTCTTCCATGATGTAAGACAGACTGGAAACACAGTGAATGGAACAGCTTCACCTGTTGTTTCTAGTCTCCACTGGTGAGAAGGAGAGGCTGGTCAAACTTTCCAGCACAGAGAGAGACAGGCAGGATGTTTACCTCCTCTTGTCCCATGAGAGATGGGCTGAGGGGAGGGGATAGAGGGGAGGAGGAGAGCGGGAGAGATGGGAGGATGAGAGGAGAAGAGGGGAGGGGAGGGAAACACCCCCTTCTGATGTTTATGTGAGTCATAATGCTCAGTGGCCCTCTGGGGGGTCTCCGGAAACATAACCACGGTGACACTGGGAGCAGCAGCAAGGGGCCGTGGTGTTAGGTGCTCCCCAGTCTCTCTCTCTGTGTCTCTGTCACAAATACTTCCCTCAAATCCTCTCTCTCTCTCTCTCACACACACACACACACACACACACACACACACACACACACACACACACACACACACACACACACACACACACACACACACACACACACACACATCATGGGAAAGTGTGTGTTATTGCAGTCACAGCGCTAGATTACACAGGATCAGACAAGCCTGTGGATCTCTATCATATACCATGGGATAACACAATCACACAGGCACACACACACACACACACACACACACACACATCAACATCACTTTACTAAGTGGAACAAAAGTCCCTGCAGAACACGGGGGAATCTCCAGTGTGTGTGTCAAGCATAATCACCACACATGGTGGCAGGTAACCTAGCGCATAGAGCATGTATTTATTTTACCTTTATTTAACTAGGCAAGTCAGTTAAGAACAAGTTCTTATTTATAATGACGGCCCAGCGTCGTCCGGCCAAACCCGTACAGCGCTGGGCCAATTGTGCGCCACCCTATGGGACTCCCAATCACGCCCGGATGTAATGCAGCCTGGATTCAAACCAGGTACTGCATGGTTGCCTCTTGCACTGAGATGCAGTGTCTTAGACCACTGCTCCACTCGGGACAGTTGCGACAGTAACTAAAAGGTCACTGGTTTGAATACCCGAGCCATCAAAGGGAAAAATCTGCCGATGTGTCCCTTGAGCAAGGCACTTAAACCTAATTTGCTCCAGGGGCGCTAGACTATTATGGCTGACCCTGTAAAACAACACATTTCACTGCACCTATCTGGTGCATGTGACAATAAAACATGTTCATAATGTTTGGTATACTCCATTTTGCCCTCAGAACAGCCTCAATTCGTCGGGGCATGGACGAAAAGTGTTCCACAGGGATGCTGGCCCATGTTGACTCCAATGCTTCCCACAGTTGTGTCAGGTTGGCTGGATGTCCTTTGGGTGGGGGACCGTTCTTGATCACCACGGGAAACTGATCACCACGGGAAACTGATCACCACGGGAAACTGGTCACCACGGGAAACTGATCACCACGGGAAACTGGTGAGCGTAAAACTGGGGAGCATAAAAACCCAGCAGCGTTGCAGTTCTTGACACAAACCAGTGTGCCTGGCACCTACTACCATACCCCATTCAAAGGCACTTACATCTTTTGCCTTGCCCATTCACCCTCTGAATGGCACACATACACAATCCATGTCTCAATTGTCTCAAGGCTTGAAAATCCTTCCTTAACCTGTCGTCTCCCCTTCATCTACACTGATTGAAGTGGATTTACCTGGATTCACCTGGTCAGACAGTCGTGTCACTCAGTGTACAGTACATGGCCAAAAGTATGTGCACATCCCTATGTGCACACCCCTATGTGCACACCCCTATTTCAGCCACACCCTTATGTGCACACCACTATTTCAGCCACACCCATTGCTTACAGGTGTTTAAAATCGAGCATACAGCCATGCAATCTCCATATTCAAACATTGGCAGTAGAATGTCCTCACTCACAAGAGCTCAGTGACTTTCAACGTGGCATCGTCATAGATTGCCACCTTTCCAACAAGTCAGTTTGTCAAATTTCCTGCTAGAGCTGCCCCGGTTAACAGTAAGTGCTGTTATTGTGAAGTGGAAATGTCTAGGAGCAACAACAGCTCAGCTGCAAAGTTGTAGGCCACAACAAGCTAACTGAATGGGACCGCCGAGTGCTGAAGTGCGTATCGTCTGTCCTTGGTTGCAACACTCACTATCAAGTTCCAAACTCCCTGTGGAAGCAACGTCAGCACAAGAACTGTTCGTCGGGAGCTTCATTAAATCGGTTTCCATGGCCGAGCAGCCGCACACAAGCCTTGACAATGCCAAGCATCGGCGCACAAGCCTTGACAATGCCAAGCTCACCGCTATTGGACTCTGAAGCAGTGGAAACGCATTCTCTGGAGTAATGAATCACACTTCACCATCTGGCAGTCTGACGGACGAATCGGACGAATGCGTAGTGCCTACTGTAAAGTTTGGTGGAGGAGGAATAATGTTCTGGGGCTGTTTATCCATGGTTTGAGCTAGGCCCCTTAGTTCCAGTGAAGGGAAATCTTAACACTACAGCATCCAATGACATTCTAGATGATTCTGTGGTTCCAACTTTTTGGCAACAGTTTGGGGAAGGCCTTTCCAGTATCAGCATGACAATTGGTGTGGAAGAACTTGACTAGCCTGCACAGAGCCCTGACCTCAACCCCATCGAACGCCTTTGGGATGAATTGGAACGCCGACTGTGAGACAAGGCTAATCGCCCAACATCAGTGCCCGACCTCACTAATACTCTTGTGGCTGAATGGAGGCAAGTCCCTGCAGCAATATTCCAACATCTAGTGGAAAGCCTTCCCAGAATTGTGGAGGCAGTTACAACAGCAAAGGGGGACCAACTCCATATTAATGCACATGATTTTGGAATTAGGTATTTTTGGTGTATATACAGTATACCCACCATCCCCTATCAGCCTGGCCTACCACAGACGAGCAAGGAAATATTCATTATTTAAAGTGACAAAACAAAAAAAATCTCCTCATGCGTGTTTTAAAAGAGAATATACATTATCCATGAGGATCAAACCAAAGGCCTGTGTTTGTCATTGAATCTCCATGAAACATTATTTGAATCCCAATGTTTGACAGCGTTCGTCGCTGTGCCGGGTTGTCAGTCATTTTGCAGTTGTCTCACAAGTCGCTCCCCCGAATCAAACAGAGAGCCACTTCCTAGTCACTTCCTAGATGTTGTTCTACATTCTGCATCCCCTCAGGGCACGTTACTAAAAACAAAGCTGCTGGATTTCTTTAAATTATAATAGGACTGCTTCAGCAGAGTTCCATCCCTGTCCTCCTCCTCCTCCTCCATCCCTCTCCTCCTCCTCCATCCCTCTCCCTCTCCTCCTCCTCCATCCTCCTTCTCCTCCTCCTCCTTCTCCTCCTCCTCCTCCTTCATCCCTCTCCTCCTCCTCCTTCATCCCTCTCCTCCTCCTCTTTCCCTCTCCTCCTCCTCTATCCCTCTCCTCCTCCTTCTCCTCCTCCTCCTCCTCCATCCCTCTCCTCCTCCTCTATCCCTCTCCTCCTCCTCCTCTATCCCTCTCCTCCTCCTCCATCCCTCTCCTCCTCCTCCATCCCTCTCCTCCTCCTCTATCCCTCTCCTCCTCCTCCTCCATCCAGGAGGAGAGAGGCTCACATAAATAAATATATCCCTCTCCTCTTCCTCCATCTCTCTCCTCCTCCTCCCCTCCTCCATCCCTCTCCTCCTCCTCCTCCTCCTCCTCCATTCTCCTCCTCCTCCATCCCTCTCCTCCTCCTCCATCCCTCTCCTCCTCCTCTATCCCTCTCCTCCTCCTCCATCCCTCTCCCCCTCCTCCTCCTACATCCTCCTCCTCCTCCTCCTACATACCTCTCCTCCTCCTCAATCTCCCCCTCCTCCATCCCTCTCCTCCTCCTCTATCCCTCTCCTCCTCCTCCACCCCTCTCCTCCTCTATCCCTCTCCTCCTCCTCCTCCATCCCTCTCCTCCTCCATCCCTCTCCTCATCCTCCTCCATCCCTCTCCTCCTCCTCCTCTATCCCTCTCCTCCTCCTCCTCTATCCCTCTCCTCCTCCATTCCTCTCCTCCTCCTCCATCCCTCTCCTCCTCCTCTATCCCTCTCCTCCTCCTCAATCCCTCTCCTCCTCCTCAATCCCTCTCCTCCTCCTCCTACATCCTCCTCCTCCTCCTCCAACCCTCTCCTCCTCCTCCATCTCTCTCCTCCTCCTCTATCCCTCTCCTCCTCCATCCCTCTCCCTCTCCTCCTCCTCCATCCTCCTTATCCTCCTCCTCCTCCATCTCTCTCCTCCTCCATCTCTCTCCTCCTCCTCTATCCCTCTCCTCCTCCTCCATCCCTCTCCTCCTCCACTATCCCTCTCCTCCTCCTCCTCCATCCCTCTCCTCCTCCATCCCTCTCCCTCTCCTCCTCCTCCATCCTCCTTATCCTCCTCCTCCTCCATCCCTCTACTCCTCCTCCATCCCTCTCCTCCTCCTCCATCCCTCTCCTCCTCCTCTGTCCCTCTCCTCCTCCTCCGTCCCTCTCCTCCTCCTCTGTCCCTCTCCTCCTCCTCTATCCCTCTCCTCCTCCTCTATCCCTCTCTTCCTCCTCTATCCCTCTCCTCCTCCTCCATCCTCCTCCTCCTTCTCCTCATCCCTCTCCTCCTCCTCCATCCCTCTCCTCCTCCTCTATCCCCTCTCCTCCTCATCCTCCATCCAGGAGGAGAGAGGCTCACATAAATAAATATATCCCTCTCCTCTTCCTCCTCCTCCATCCCTCTCCTCCTCCTCCCCTCCTCCATCCCTCTCCTCCTCCTCCTCCATCCTCCTCCTCCTCCTACATCCCTCTCCTCCTCCTCTATCCCTCTCCTCCTCCTCCTCTATCCCTCTCCTCCTCCTCCTCCTCATCCCTCTCCTCCTCCATCCCTCTCCTCGTCCTCCTCCATCCCTCTCCTCCTCCTCCATCCTCCTCCTCCTCCGCAGTGTTTGGGTCATTTGTATAATCAAGGATATAGAAAATAGAGGGAGGGAGATGCTGGGAAAAGATGAAAAGATGAGAGGAGGAAAGGAGGAGAGAGGCTCACATAAATATGTAGACAAAAGCTGAGGTAAACACAGGGGCTTATTTAGATGGGAACACACACATGAAGGCACAGCATATGTTTCCAGTGGTGACAGCTGTAGACATCTGGTGCCTAAACTCCACCGGTCAAACGAAGTGACACAGGCCTTCAGGCGTGAAGGGAACATAGGGAGTGTATGTGTGTGTGCGTACGTGCATGTGTGTATTTTTGTGTTTGTGTGACTCTTCGTTTGTTTGTGTCAGGAAATCGCGGCTAATGTGAAATGTTATTAGGCTGGCTAGCATCAAGTGTGTTCTAACCGAAACTGATAAACGAGGAGGCGGGCCACAGGATCAGGTGTCTAGGTTGCCATGGTGCTGAGCGAAGAGGACTCTGACATTCCCGTGGAGAATCCTAGGTCCTTATGGCCATAACTAGTCTGACCCGCACACACACACACACACACACACACACACACCTGGCACACCATGCATTGTTGGGGCCGTGCCTTCAGAGAACTGACATGCACAGTTTGTGTGTTTTGTGTGTGTGTGTGTGTGCGCGCATGCGTGATAGGTCACAGATGTCCACCAGCAGGGAGAGAGGAGAGAAAGGGAAGGAAGGAAAGAGGGAGAAGAGGGGGGGCAGAGGAGTACAGGACAGATGAGCTATAGAGGTTACATATACATGTCCAGACCCTGCACAGGTTGAAAGAGACAACACAATGAGACGCAGCTGCTGCTGACTGCTGGCTGACACACACACAGCTACTGCTGTACTGTACATAAACGTAAGACACAGTCCGTTAATGTCTGGAGTCTCATCCGGTAGAGCAAGCTGATACAGGAAGGTTCCAAACAGTGCCTAAGACAGTCATTAAAGACCAGACACATTTTCATTTCTCTTTCTAAATGCTTCTGCTCACATAGGCTACTTCCTGTTTCATAGGATACTTCCTGTTCCATAGGCTACTTCCTGTTTCATAGGTTACTTCCTGTTTCATAGGTTACATCCTGTTTCATAGGTTACATCCTGTTTCATAGGCTACTACCTGTTTCATAGGTTACACCCTGTTTCATAGGCTACGCCCTGTTTCATAGGATACTTCCTGTTTCATAGGCTACGCCCTGTTTCATAGGCTACGCCCTGTTTCATAGGCTACGCCTGTTTCATAGGCTACGCCCTGTTTCATAGGTTACATCCTGTTTCATAGGCTACGCCCTGTTTCATAGGCTACGCCCTGCTTCATAGGCTACGCCCTGTTTCATTGGCTACGTCCTGTTTCATAGGCTACTTCCTGTTTCATAGGCTACTTCCTGTTCCATAGGCTACTTCCTGTTTCATAGGTTACATCCTGTTTCATAGGTTACATCCTGTTTCATAGGCTACGCCCTGTTTCATAGGCTACGCCCTGTTTCATAGGCTACGCCCTGTTTCATTGGCAACGTCCTGTTTCATAGGCTACTTCCTGTTTCATAGGCTACTTCCTGTTTCATAGGCTACTTCCTGTTTCATAGGCTACTTCCTGTTTCATAGGCTACTTCCTGTTTCATAGGCGACCTCCTCCCTTGCAGTACTGCACAGTCTGTTAAGGCCGACCTGAGTGTTAAAATGCCAACCTACTGCATCAATTATTCCTGCTTCACCAACACCGGCCCTCCTCTCTAATAGCACTGGGGTTAACACACACACATACTGATCCTAGATCAGAAGGCTAGCCTGGCGATTTCCTTTTGTGGGACTCTTTAATACATATGCAGAGACTGATCGTTAAACAGTATGCACTGTAGTTGGAGTGTATTAATTAATCCATTAAAATACATCATTATGGATCAGTTGATATCCCAACGGCTTTTTATTGCCTAACATAAGACGAGCCGGAGCTTCCACTAATGGCAAGCCTGTAATGGGGAGGACAGTGTGTGCAGCTTATGAATGTGTTTGTATTGATTTCTCTGTTTCCTGACAACACTGGGTCAGGCACATTAACATCATGGCCTTCGTGGGGTAGATCATTCACAGCCACCCCAACGTTGCTGCAACGTAGCTCTGCTGTCAGGTCAGTGACCTGCACTTCCCTGTGTGTGTGTGTGTGTGTGTGTGTGTGTGTGTGTGTGTGTGTGTGTGTGTGTGTGTGTGTGTGTGTGTGTGTGTGTGTGTGTGTGTGTGTGTGTGTGTGTGTCACAGAGAAGGGCCTACACCACACTAGGAAGGGCAGGCTGGGGTAAGAGGCCTGATGGAACACTTGGGTAATGTAATGTAATAAATCTGGGAAAACACCATCAGACACAGGACTCACACACAGAAAGTGAGCTACACAGGACTCACACACACCAATAACACATCAACCATCACAATGCAAGGCAATAGCATACGCTGAACTCACACACACTCACCCAAACACTCACCTAAACACACAAACACTCACCCAAACACACAAACAAACAACCTTTTGCAATAGGGTTCATTAACCTAACATTGCTGTCCTGATTTTCAGACAGAAGAACTATATTTGAACCAGGATTTCACAACCCTTATCCCTGTGGATGATTCAAAACAATAATTGAGAACTTGCATTCCTAGAACGGTATTTCTTTCAGGCCAACCATTTGTCAGGGCAATAAGGAATAACAACAGGAACTATCCTTGGAGCTCTAGTGTTCATATCACTGTGGGTTGTAAGGTATCCAGTACAATTATAGAGCAGAAACACAGCAACATGTCAGCAATATGTTTGATAGTAAATTAGCATTCACTGAGCGCCACCAAACAAATGTTTTCCATGGTAAACAAACAGTGTGTTTGTTTCAATATCATTGTCATTGTGGGTCCAGCATCGCTCATTAGCCCCGAGAACAGCAGTGGTCCAATCAGCACAGTATGTACTTGCATGTGCAACTGTTCGTCTATGCGTGTGTGTGTGTGTGTGTGTGTGTGTGTGTGTGTGTGTGTGTGTGTGTGTGTGTGTGTGTGTGTGTGTGTGTGTGTGTGTGTGTGTGTGTGTGTGTGTGTGTGTGTGTGATGTGGGATAGTCTCCTGGTACTGTACAGAAGGCAATGTGCTCATTAAACTGTCTGTGGAGGGAACAGCCAGACCCCCTGGCCAGAGGTACACACCCACACAGGTCCTGGATATCTCTCTCTCTCTCTCTCTCTCACACACACACACACACACATAAACACACACACACACACACACACGGTGAGCTGCTGACATAAATATAGGACATTGAAAAGAACAGTTCCATCACATACCTGGTTAGAGGGGGAGTCATTTGAGGGGAGCACCATGGAGGGGCGGCCATCGTTCATCATAGAAGAGAGGGACGAAGAGAGGAGACAATTATTAGTGAGGTGTTCATCGTTCAGCATAGAAGAGAGGGACGAAGAGAGGAGACAATTATTAGTGAGGTGTTCGTTGGATTAATGAAAACCTCTGAAATAACTTGTGCACACACAACTCAATGCATAATGTGACAGACCAAACACATGAACAAACTGTAAACACACACACACACAGATGCTTCTGCGTTAACGACCCATCCCCACCCTCTGCTCCACAAGCCCCTCTGGACCCAGTCGAAGGGGTCTCACTAGCAGCTGTCCCCCAGGCACCTCAACCTTTTCAGGGAACACATCCTCCAAGGGCCCAGTTTCAGACCCCTAACCTCCAGGCCTCTCTCTCAGACACAACACCCCTCTCCCTGTGTTTTACAGTCAGTCACTTCACAAACTGACTCCCCGTGACAATCTGACTGTCTAGTGAGGTGACAGAGTGATGACTGGCCCTGTCCTTTTCCCCAGAGCTCTGTGAAGCACAAAGGCAGACGACAAGGGAGAGAGAGCACACACCCACACACACACAACGACCACAAAGCAGGGAAAAGGCCAGTGTCCACCTCTTGCCTGTAAACATCTCCCAATCATTCAGCAGGCACCACTGATATCTGTCATACTGCTGGAAACACAGAGACAGAGAGAGGTAGGAAGGGAGGGGAAATAAAGAAAGGGGGAAAGAAAAGGATGGAAGGCGAGAGAGGGAGAAGAAAAAGAGAAGGGGGGAGAGAAAGAGGGAGAGAGAAATGAGAGGGAGAGAGAAAGAGGGAGAGAGAAAGAGGGAGGGAGAGAGAAAGAGAAAGAGAGAGGGAGAGAGAAAGAGAGGAGAGAGAAAAGAGAGGGAGAGAGAAAGAGGGAGAGAGAAGAGAGGGAGAGGAGAGAGAGAGGAGAGAGAAAGAGGAGGGAGAGAGAAAGACAGAGAGAAAAGAGAGAGAGAGAGAGAAAGAGGGAGAGAGAAAGAGGGAGGGAGAGAGAGAGAGGGAGAGAGGAGAGGAGAGAGAGAGGGAGAGAGAAAGAGGGAGAGAGAAAGACAGAAAATAGAGAGAAAGACAGATTCTCTCTCTCATCCCCACATCTCTGTTTCCATCTCATTACCAGTCAGTCACAGTGACTCAGCCAGGCATTTTTAAAGTCACATGCATGCATTTTTAATCCTGGACAAGTTCCCTCTACACATGGGCCATTTGTCGTGTGTGTGTGTGTGTGTGTGTGTGTGTGTGTGTGTGTGTGTGTGTGTGTGTGTGTGTGTGTGTATTTGAGCACCCTCCTACAGGCCCAGAGGGGGTAAATAGTGTCTGTGATAAACCCCTGTGGAGCCGTTCTGACTCTGAGTACATTCAATGATTCTAACGTGGAGCGATCATGGGGGACAGAGGGATGGCTAGAGGAGCGGAATGAAGGAAAGGAGGCTGAAAGAGAGGAGACCATTTCCTCACGGTGGAGGGATCTCTCCGTTGGGACAGGGCTGTCACTGGCTATATGGGGCAGTGTGGAGTGATGAGGGGAGCTCTTGTGTTTTAGTCACTGCTGGTGTTGTCAAGGAGCCCCTGGGCCTTGTTACTGTGCTTGTAGAGGGGTTCAGATTGTGTCTGAGTCGGAGCGTTGTGCTAGGAACACCAGGGCTTTCATCTCCACAAGGATCACAAGTTCACTATACTGAAAGTTCCTTTGACAAAATAGCTGGCAATGCCTCCTGTATTGACCTATAAGGGATTCTAAGTGTATATAATTCTAGAATCCTCCTACTGCCATATAGCCTACTTAATGACTATATTACATGGAACATAATACTGGCTTCTCATTGCTTTTCTAGCCCCTGCCATTTACATACCCAGAGCTGCGGCTGCAATTTACCCAGCGCTTAATGACACAGAGTGAGGCCTGATCCCCTCACACACAGAACACACTCCACACACACACACACACAGTTGCACACACACACACACACACACACACACACACACACACACACACACACACACACACACACACACACACACACACACACACACACACACACACACACACACACACACACACAGTCACACAGTCACACACACACACACACACACACACAGTCACACAGTCGCACACAGAACACACTCCGATACACACACACACACACACACACACACGACACACACACACGCACACGCACACGCACACACACACAGTCGCACATACACATACACAGTCGCACACAGAACACACTCCGACACACACACACACATGACACGCACACAGAACACACACACACACACACACACACACACACACACACACACACACACACACACACACACACACACACACACAGTGAGGCTGTTATTTAGTGAGCACATTAGCTCAGAGCGTCAGACACTGACTGTTCTATTAGCGCCAGTCTGTAACACAAACCCCTCAGATCTCAGATCAACCTCCGGTCCTACATGATAATGACTGTCCTCTCCATTGACGTGTGATAATGACTATCCTCTCCATTGACGTGTGATAATGACTGTCCTCTCCATTGACGTGTGATAATGACTGTCCTCTCCATTGACGTGTGATAATGACTGTCCTCTCCCGTGTGATAATGACTGCCCTCTCCATTGCGTGTGATAATGACTGTCCTCGCCATTGACGTGTGATAATGACTGTCCTCTCCATTGATGTGTGATAATGACTGTCCTCTCCATTGACGTGTGATAATGACTGTCCTCTCCATTGACGTGCGATAATGACTGTCCTCTCCATTGACGTGTGATAATGACTGTCCTCTCCATTGACGTGTGATAATGACTGTCCTCTCCATTGATGTGTGATAATGACTGTCCTCTCCATTGACGTGTGATAATGACTGTCCTCTCCATTGACGTGTGATAATGACTGTCCTCTCCATTGATGTGTGATAATGACTGTCCTCTCCATTGACGTGTGATAATGACTGTCCTCTCCATTGACGTGCGATAATGACTGTCTTCTCCATTGACGTGCGATAATGACGGTCCTCTCCATTGACGTGTGATAATGACTGCCCTCTCCATTGACGTGTGATAATGACTGTGCTTTCCATTGACGTGTGATAATAACTGTCCTCTCCATTGATGTGTGATAATGACTGTCCTCTCCATTGATGTGTGATAATGACTGTCCTCTCCATTGACGTGTGATAATGACTGTCCTCTCCATTGACGTGTGATAATGACTGTCCTCTCCATTGACGTGTGATAATGACTGTCCTCTCCATTGATGTGTGATAATGATGTCCTCTCCATTGATGTGTGATAATGACTGTCCTCTCCATTGATGTGTGATAATGACTGTCCTCTCCATTGATGTGTGATAATGACTGTCCTCTCCATTGACGTGTGATAATGACTGCCCTCTCCATTGATGTGTGATAATGACTGTCCTCTCCATTGATGTGTGATAATGACTGTCCTCCCATTGATGTGTGATAATGACTGTCCTCTCCATTGACGTGTGATAATGACTGTCCTCTCCATTGATGTGTGATAATGACTGTCCTCTCCATTGACGTGTGATAATGACTGTCCTCTCCATTGATGTGTGATAATGACTGTCCTCTCCATTGATGTGTGATAATGACTGTCCTCTCCATTGATGTGTGTCCTCTCCATTGATGTGTGATGACTGTCCTCTCCATTGATGTGTGATAATGACTGTCCTCTCCATTGATGTGTGATAATGACTGTCCTCTCCATTGATGTGTGATAATGACTGTCCTCTCCATTGATGTGTGATAATGACTGTCCTCTCCATTGACGTGTGATAATGACTGTCCTCTCCATTGATGTGTGATAATGACTGTCCTCTCCATTGACATGTGATAATGACTGTCCTCTCCATTGATGTGTGATAATGACTGTCCTCTCCATTGATGTGTGATAATGACTGTCCTCTCCATTGACTGTCCTCTCCGTGTGATAATGACTGTCCTCTCCATTGACGTGTGATAATGACTGTCCTCTCCATTGATGTGTGATAATGACTGTCCTCTCCATTGATGTGTGATAATGACTGTCCTCTCCATTGATGTGTGATAATGACTGTCCTCTCCATTGATGTGTGATAATGACTGTCCTCTCCATTGATGTGTGATAATGACTGTCCTCTCCATTGATGTGTGATAATGACTGTCCTCTCCATTGATGTGTGATAATGACTGTCCTCTCCATTGATGTGTGATAATGACTGTCCTCTCCATTGATGTGTGATAATGACTGTCCTCTCCATTGATGTGTGATAATGACTGTCCTCTCCATTGATGTGTGATAATGACTGTCATCTCCATTGATGTGTGATAATGACTGTCCTCTCCATTGATGTGTGATAATGACTGTCCTCTCCATTGATGTGTGATAATGACTGTCCTCTCCATTGATGTGTGATAATGACTGTCCTCTCCATTGATGTGTGATAATGACTGTCCTCTCCATTGATGTGTGATAATGACTGTCCTCTCCATTGATGTGTGATAATGACTGTCCTCTCCATTGATGTGTGATAATGACTGTCCTCTCCATTGATGTGTGATAATGACTGTCCTCTCCATTGATGTGTGATAATGACTGTCCTCTCCATTGACATGTGATAATGACTGTCCTCTCCATTGACGTGTGATAATGACTGTCCTCTCCATTGATGTGTGATAATGACTGTCCTCTCCATTGATGTGTGATAATGACTGTCCTCTCCATTGATGTGTGATAATGACTGTCCTCTCCATTGATGTGTGATAATGACCGTCCTCTCCATTGATGTGTGATAATGACTGTCCTCTCCATTGACATGTGATAATGACTGTCCTCTCCATTGATGTGTGATAATGACTGTCCTCTCCATTGATGTGTGATAATGACTGTCCTCTCCATTGACATGTGATAATGACTGTCCTCTCCATTGATGTGTGATAATGACTGTCCTCTCCATTGACGTGTGATAATGACTGTCCTCTCCATTGATGTGTGATAATGACTGTCCTCTCCATTGACGTGTGATAATGACTGTCCTCTCCATCGATGTGTGATAATGACTGTCCTCTCCATTGACATGTGATAATGACTGTCCTCTCCATTGATGTGTGATAATGACTGTCCTCTCCATTGATGTGTGATAATGACTGTCCTCTCCATTGATGTGTGATAATGACTGTCCTCTCCATTGATGTGTGATAATGACTGTCCTCTCCATCGATGTGTGATAATGACTGTCCTCTCCATTGATGTGTGATAATGACTGTCCTCTCCATCGATGTGTGATAATGACTGTCCTCTCCATTGATGTGTGATAATGACTGTCCTCTCCATTGATGTGTGATAATGACTGTCCTCTCCATTGATGTGTGATAATGACTGTCCTCTCCATTGACATGTGATAATGACTGTCCTCTCCATTGATGTGTGATAATGACTGTCCTCTCCATTGATGTGTGATAATGACTGTCCTCTCCATTGATGTGTGATAATGACTGTCCTCTCCATTGATGTGTGATAATGACTGTCCTCTCCATTGATGTGTGATAATGACTGTCCTCTCCATTGATGTGTGATAATGACTGTCCTCTCCATTGATGTGTGATAATGACTGTCCTCTCCATTGATGTGTGATAATGACTGTCCTCTCCATTGATGTGTGATAATGACTGTCCTCTCCATTGATGTGTGATAATGACTGTCCTCTCCATTGATGTGTGATAATGACTGTCCTCTCCATTGATGTGTGATAATGACTGTCCTCTCCATTGATGTGTGATAATGACTGTCCTCTCCATTGATGTGTGATAATGAAGGCCCTGTTGTCCTCCCTGTCAGGAGAAGTCCTCTCACACCAGCCTCAGAATGGTGGCAGTATAAGTAATGATGCCCCTGAGGGAGGGAGGGAGGGAGGGAGGGAGGGAGGGAGGGAGGGAGGGAGGGATGGAGGGAGGGAGGGAGGGAGGGAGGGAGGGAGGGTGTGTGTGTGTGAGGGGGGGGAGTGTGTGTATGTGTGTGTGGGGGGGTGAGTGAGTGTGTGTGTGTGTGTGGGGTGACTGAGTGAGTATGTGTGTGTGGGGGGGGGGAGTGAGTGAGTGTGTGGGAGTAAGTGTGGTGTGTGTGCATATGTATGTGCAATCATGTATCGCTGTGTGTGTGTGTGTATGTGTGCGTGTGTATATATGTGTGTGTGTATATATATATATGTGTGTGTGTGTATATATGTGTGCGTGTGTATATATGTGTGTGTGTGTATATATATGTGTGTGTGTGTGTATATGTGTGTGTGTGTGTATATATGTGTGTGTGTGTGTGTGCGCGTCTGTATTAAACCCATCATTAACTTCCCCAAGCAGCTTGTGTCAGGGACCAGACGGAGAGACAAAGCCTGTGTTTTTCCTCAGCTGTGTGGCCAGGCGAGGGGCCAGGGGCCTTGGGGAGAGAGGGGACAGGTACAGCCTGCCCTGGGTGACAGACACACAAACACACCGGACAGGATATCGCTGTTCTGCTTCCATTTAGGCACTAAATAAGGGAGGAACCAAAAACTTGGCAGAGTTGTACAGAGGGTAATTAGCAAGCGGGACGCACGTGTCCCTCAATGAGGGGTACCCCAGCGAGAGACAGCTCAATCAGAGACTCAGCTGCAGGTAGAGGGGGCACCATTTTTGTGAGCGTGTGTGTGTGTGTGTTTGTGTGTGTGTGTGTGTGTGTCATGTACAGCTGAACCTATAACCCTTGCACCCCTTCTCTTTAATTATTCTAGTCGTTGAAAGCTGATTAACACACTCACACACACCAATGGCAGGTTAAGGGGTATCACACTGAGTCTCACGTTAAGCCAGAAAGTGACACCATTATGTGCGTATAACATAATGGTGGTTTGGGTGTGTATGACGGCATCTCAATTGCTGTGTGGTGCCGGGAAACAGCCGGGAAAGAAAGAAAGAAAGAAAGAAAGAAAGAAAGAAAGAAAGAAAGAAAGAAAGAAAGAAAGAAAGAAAGAAAGAAAGAAAGAAAGAATGAGAGGGGGCGTCGCACTCCAACAGCTGTCTGTATTACTGTTTAATAATAAACTCTCCTCATCCCCTCACCATCTCCTCCCCCATCTCCCCCTATATCTCCCCCATATCTCCCCCATCTCCTCCCCATCTCCCCCCATCTCCTCCCCATCTCCTCTCATCTCCCCCATATCTCCCCCATCTCCCCAAACTCTTCCCCATCTCCCACATCTCCTCCTCATCTCCTCCCCATCTCCCCAAACTCCTCCGCATCTCCTCCCCATCTCCCCAAACTCTTCCCCATCTCCCACATCTCCTCCTTATCTCCTCCCATCTCCCCAAACTCCTCCGCATCTCCTCCCCATCTCCCCATCTCCCCCATATCTACTCCTCAAACTCCTCCCATCTCCCCCTTCTCCTCCCCATCTCCCCCATCTCCCCCATATCTACTCCCCAAACTCCTCCCATCTCCCCCATCTCCCTCCCATCTCCTCCCATCTCCCTCATATCTCCACCATCTCTCAAACTCCTCCCCATCTCCCACATCACCCCCATCTCCTTCCCATCTTTCCAAACCCCTCCCCATCTCCCGCCCATCTCCTCCATCACCCCCCCATATCTCCCCCATACATCCCCCATCTCCCCCATATATCCCCCATATCTCCCCCACCTCCTCCCCATCTCCCCCATCTCCTCCCCATCTCCTCCATATCTCCCCCATCTCCTCCCCATCTCCTCCATATTTCCCCCATATCTCCCCCATCTCCTCCATATCTCCCCCATCTCCTCCATATCTCCCCCATATCCTCCCCATCTCCCCCATATCTCCCCCATCTCCTCCCCATCTCCTCAAACTCCTTCCCATCTCTCCAAACTCCTCCCCATCTCCCGCCCATCTCCTCCATCACCCCCATATCTCCCCCATACATCCCCCATCTCCCCCATATATCCCCCATATCTCCCCCATCTCCTCCCCATCTCCCCATCTCCCCCATCTCCTCCCCATCTCCTCCATATTTTCCCCATATCTCCCCCATCTCCTCCATATCTCCCCCATCTCCTCTCCATCTCCCCCATCTCCTCACCATATCTCCCCCATCTCCCCATCTCGTCCCCCATCTCCCCACCATCTTCTCCCCCGTCTCCCCCATCTCCTCCCTCGTCTCATCTCCATCTCCCCCGATCTTTTCCCCATCTCGTCCCCCATCTCCCCACCATCTCGTCCCCCATCTCCCCACCATCTTCTCCCCATCCCCCATCTTCTCCCCATCTCCCACTGAAGTACCCAAATAACAGATTCCCTGGAGCAGACACCACCCCGGATCTGACACTCCATTGTGCCCCAGAGGGGAGGGTGTTTCTGTGTGTGTGTGTGTGTTGTGATCTGATAAGCCCCTTCATTTGGGCCGTTTGAAAGGAGTGAAAGGAGTCGTGGGGAGACTTTCATCTTCAGAACAAAAAGAGAGCAGGTCGAGAGGGAGAGACAGGGGAGTGAGAGAAGGGTGGGACAGAGGAGGGAGAGAAGGGTGGGGGTGAGGAGGAAGAGATGAGAGAGGGATAAAGAAAGAGAGAGAGCTAATCCACAGGATGTTTAACTTGGGCATGCTGACAGAGGACAATGAAGAGAAAACAAAAGAAACACCAGTATGTCCTGCTTCCTGTTGGAGACAGAAGACTGAGGAGAGAAGGAAGAGAAACGGAGAATATTACAGAAATAGGGGTTTAATAGATACAGTGTACAGACTTCTACATGGCGGGACTTAAATTAATAATGAACGGCGGGGGGGGGCTGTGTCTCCGTCTATAAGTCTGTCTGGGTGTGTCATCACTCAAGGAGAGAATTTACAAGTCAAAGAGAGATGTAATGATAGGAATCTTCTTTTCTCTCTTCCTCCTCTGTGGTAATTGAAGACACAATGCTTGTTGAAAGATCAAGTTGCGATAGAATAATGCATTAAACAATTCCCCCAAAATACAGCCTACCTCACGTCTTGGTGGAGCACCTTTGATTAAAGCCTTGCAAGTAAGAATACTGGTATGTTTCAGGCACCAAGTACTGTGGGTGTGTTAGTGGTGATAACAGAGCGGATCAATTACTGTCTGCAACTGGAACAATTAGGAGAGGAAGAGGGCTGTGGGTGTTTCCCCTTTGTCTTAGTGTGTGTGTGTGTGTGTGTGTGTGTGTGTGTGTGTGTGTGTGTGTGTGTGTGTGTGTGTGTGTGTGTGTGTGTGTGTGTGTGTGTGTGTGTGTGTGTGTGTGTGTGTGTGTGTTACAGTGTTACAGTGTTATAGTGTTACAGTGTTATCTGATAGGAGAGGCCCTATCTCTGCTCCATCAGTCTACTGAGCCAGGAGAGAGTAAACGTCTATCTCGCCACACGAGCCCTGAGTCCTAAATCAGGGAAGAGATTCACTCAACACAGTCTTCAGATCCACCTCTCACTGTCTCACTGTCCCTGGTCATGTTGTGTGTAGCCCTGTCCCTGGTCATGTTGTGTATTCCTGTCCCTGGTCATGTTGTGTATTCCTGTCCCTGGTCATGTTGTGTGTAGCCCTGTCCCTGGTCATGTTGTGTGTAGTCCTGTCCCTGGTCATGTTGTGTGTAGTCCTGTCCCTGGTCATGTTGTGTGTAGTCCTGTCCCTGGTCATGTTGTGTGTAGCCCTGTCCCTGGTCATGTTGTGTGTAGTCCTGTCCCTGGTCATGTTGTGTGTAGTCCTGTCCCTGGTCATGTTGTGTGTAGTCCTGTCCCTGGTCATGTTGTGTGTCGTCCTGTCCCTGGTCATGTTGTGTGTCGTCCTGTCCCTGGTCATGTTGTGTGTAGCCCTGTCCCTGGTCATGTTGTGTGTAGCCCTGTCCCTGGTCATGTTGTGTGTAGTCCTGTCCCTGGTCATGTTGTGTGTCGTCCTGTCCCTGGTCATGTTGTGTGTAGTCCTGTCCCTGGTCATGTTGTGTGTCGTCCTGTCCCTGGTCATGTTGTGTGTAGTCCTGTCCCTGGTCATGTTGTGTGTAGTCCTGTCCCTGGTCATGTTGTGTGTCGTCCTGTCCCTGGTCATGTTGTGTGTCGTCCTGTCCCTGGTCATGTTGTGTGTCATGTTGTGTGTAGTCCTGTCCCTGGTCATGTGTGTAGTCCTGTTCGTATGCTGTTTTTTGTGTGTGTGAACTCCAAGAACTCCAAGGGTCCAATAACTCCAAGGGTTTATAACTCCAAGGGTCATATAACTCCAAGGGTCCTTTAACTCCAAGGGTCATATAACTCCAAGGGTCCTATAACTCCAAGGGCCCTTTAACTCCAAGGGTTCTATAACTCCAAGGGTTCTATCCAAGGGCCCTTTAACTCCAAGGGTACTTTAACTCCAAGGGTCCTATAACTCCAAGGGTTCTATAACTCCAAGGGTTCTATAACTAACTCAAGGGCCCTTAACTCCAAGGGTCCTTTAACTCCAAGGGTCATATAACTCCAAGGGTCCTTTAACTCCAAGGGTCATATAACTCCAAGGGTCCTATAACTCCAAGGGCCCTTTAACTCCAAGGGCCCTTTAACTCCAAGGGTCCTTTAACTCCAAGGGTTCTATAACTCCAAGGGTTCTATAACTCCAAGGGTTCTATAACTCCAAGGGTTCTATAACTCCAAGGGCCCTTTAACTCCAAGGGTTCTATAACTCCAAGGGTTCTATAACTCCAAGGGTTCTGTTAGTCCAAAGGGTCCTATAACTCCAAGGGTTTTATAACTCCAAGGGTCCTATAACTCCAAGGGTTTTATAACTCCAAGGGTTCTATAACTCCAAGGGTTCGATAACTCCACGGGTTCTATAACTCCAAGGAATCTATAACTCCAAGGGTCCTATAACTCCAAGGCTTTCGATAACTCCACGGGTTCTATAACTCCAAGGGTTCAATAACTCCAAGGGTTCTATAACTCCAAGGGTCCTATAACTCCAAGGGTCCTATAACTCCAAGGGTCCTATAACTCCAAGGGTTCTATAACTCCAAGGGTTCTATAACTCCAAGGGTTCTATAACTCCAAGGGTTTTATAACTCCAAGGGTTTTCCAAGGGCCCTTTAACTCCAATAACTCCAAGGGTTTTATAACTCCAAGGGCCCTTTAACTCCAAGGGTCCTATAACTCCAAGGGTCCTATAACTCCAAGGGTCCTATAACTCCAAGGGTCCTATAACTCCAAGGGTTCTATAGCTCCATGGGTTATATAACTCCAAGGGTCCCTTCAATCTCTAAGGTTTTTCTACATGTTATACACAGACATGTACATCAGGGTTATTCCACTCGGGCCCTAAGAAGTCTGGAGCCTGCTGGTTTTCTGTTCTACCTGATCATTAATTGCAAACGCCTGGTGCCCCAGGTCTAAATCAATCCCTGATCAGAGGGGAACAATGAAAAAACAGTGGAACTGGCTTTAAGGTCCAGAGTTGGGTCTATGGGATGTGGATCATCTAATCGGATGTAGTTCAACTCTATCTAGCCTGTACATAGCGCTAGTAACAGAGGCAGTCCAAATAGAGGGGGTTCAGAAGATTACACAGTGGTTGTCAAGGTGTTGCTGTGGTGAATATAAACCAGGATCAGTGCTGTTCTAGCAGAGAGGAGTTCATGCGTATTATGGGCTGTGGCACATCCATCGCCCTTATTGGAAATAAACACGGGCCTATCGTTTGGAAGACATATTTTGTATGACCATTGTAAATACAACCCATATTTATGTTTATTTATATTCCCTTTTGTACTTTAACTATTTGCACATAATATGACATTTGAAATGTCTTTATTCTTTTGGAACTTTTGTTTGTGTTTTTGTTTATTTCACTTTGTTTATTATCTATTTCACTTGCTTTGGCAATGTAAACATATGTTTCCCATGCCAATAAAGCCCTTCAATTGAATTGAATTAAAATTGAATTGGGAGGGAGAGAGAGAGAGAGAGAGAGAGAGAGAGAGAGAGAGAGAGATGTTTAATTAGATCAATATGTGAGTCTGTGAAGGGTCAGTGGATGAGTTCATGGTCACCCATCAGTTATTGGCTGAGTGACTCACAGCAGGACCCTCCTTACCCCTTCACTTACTTTCTCCTATCTTTCCTCCTCTCCCCCTCCTTCCTCCTCTCCCCCTCCTTCTACCTCTCCACCCTCCTTCTACCTCTCCCCCTCCTTCCACCTCTCCCCCTCCTTCCTCCTCTCCCCTCCTTCCTCCTCTCCACCCTCCTTCTACCTCTCCACCCTCCTTCTACCTCTCCACCCTCCTTCTTCCTCTCCCCCTCCTTCCACCTCTCCCCCTCCTTCCACCTCTCCCCTCCTTCCACCTCTCCCCCTCCTTCCACCTCTCCCCCTCCTTCCACCTCTCCCCCTCCTTCCTCCTCTCCCCCTCCTCCCTCCTCTCCACCCTCCTTCCACCTCTCCACCCTCCTTCCACCTCTCCCCCTCCTTCCACCTCTCCCCTCCTTCCTCCTCTCCACCCTCCTTCTACCTCTCCCCCTCCTTCCACCTCTCCACCCTCCTTCCACCTCTCCCCCTCCTTCCACCTCTCCCCTCCTTCCACCTCTCCCCCCTCCTTCCTCCTCTCCCCCTCCTTCCACCTCTCCCCCTCCTTCCACCTCTCCCCCTCCTTCCACCTCTCCCACCCTCCTTCCACCTCTCCGCCCCCTTCTTCCACCTCTCCCCCCCTCCTTCTACCTCTCTCCCCCTCCTTCCACTCTCCCCCTCATTCCACCTCCCCCTCCCCCTCCTTCCTCCTCTCCGCCCTCCTTCCACCTCTCCGCCCTCCTTCCACCTCTCCCCCTCCTTCTACCTCTCCGCCCTCCTTCCACCTCTCCCCTCCTTCTACCTCTCCACCTCCTTCTACCTCTTCGCCCTCCTTCTACCTCTCCTTCCACCCCTCTCCTTCCACCTCTCCCCCTCCTTCTACCTCTGACCCTCCTCCCTCCTCTCCCCCTCCTTCTACCTCTCCACCTCCTTCTACCTCTTCGCCCTCCTTCTACCTCTCCGCCCTCCTTCCACCTCTCCCCCTCCTTCTACCTCTGACCCTCCTCCCTCCTCTCCCCCTCCTTCCTCCGCTTCGCCCTCCTTCCACCTCTCCCCCTCCTTCTACCTCTGACCCTTCTCCCTCCTCTCCCCTTCTTCTACCTCTCCGCCCTCCTTCCACCTCCCTCCTCCCCCTCCTTCCACCTCTCCCCCTCCTTCTACCTCTGACCCTCCTCCCTCCTCTCCCCCTCCTTCCTCCTCTCCGCCCTACACTTATCCAGCTTCTACCTCTCTCTTTTTTCTACTGAATCAAACCTTATCAACCGTCACTTTGGGAGTTGAAATGAATATCATTGATAATGATCTAACTCCATGTTGGCCTTACACTGCACTATAATGAATGTCTTATCCTCTACCAACTCATACGTTTAATATATACTTCTGTTTTAAGATTCTATTTCACACAGCTCAGGAAAGTTTGTATGTTTCAATTGCTTCCGACTTTAAACAAGAGCCATCGCCCTTAATTTAAATGATTTAACGTGAGATGTTGAACCCTTTGTGTGAGTGCAGACCCTGTTCCAGATAACACTTCCATAACACTCATGAAAACAGATAGGGAGACGTTGGCCACGTTCCCATCTCATCCAGTCTGTACTACTACCTTCACACAGAGGGAGAGAGAAATATAAGACAGAGATAACAGAGAGAAAAGAGAAAGGTAAAAAAAGACAGAATGAGAGTTGAGTAGTTGAGCAGAGTAGAGAGATGGTGCGAGAGAGAGAGAGAGAGAGAGATGGAGCACGAGAGAGAGAGAGAGAGAGAGAGAGAGATGGAGCACGAGAGAGAGATGGAGCAAAGAGAGAGGGAGAGAGAGAGAGAGAGAGAGAGAGGGAGCGAGAGAGAGGGAGAGAGAGAGATGGAGAGAGAGAGAGAGAGAGAGATGGAGCGAGAGAGAGATGGAGCGAGAGAGAGAGGGAGAGAGAGATGGAGAGAGAGAGAGAGAGATGGAGCGAGAGAGAGAGATGGAGCGAGAGAGAGAGAGAGAAAAAGGGAGGGAAAAATCAAGAGGGAGAAGAAATAGGAGTAGACTAGAGGGAGAGAAAGAGAATATAGGGAGGTAGAGAGATAGAATGAGAAATAGTTTCTGTAAGAGAAGTGTTTCTCAAACTTCCTGTGGGAGGGATGGAGGTTGGAAGGGAGAGATGGAGGTTGGAAGGAGAGATGGAGGTTGGAAGGGAGAGATGGAGGTTGAAAGGAGAGATGGAGGTTGGAAGGGAGAGATGGAGGTTGGAAGGCGAGAGATGGAGGTTGGAAGGGAGAGATGGAGGTTGGAAGGGAGAGATGGAGGTTGGAAGGGAGAGATGGAGGTTGGAAGGGAGAGATGGAGGTTGGGAGGGATGGAGGTTGGAAGGGAGAGATGGAGGTTGGAAGGGAGAGATGGAGGTAGGAAGGGAGAGATGGAGGTTGGAAGGGAGAGATGGAGGTTGGAAGGGAGAGATGGAGGTTGGAAGGGAGAGATGGAGGTTGGAAGGGAGAGATGGAGGTTGGAAGGGAGAGATGGAGGTTGGAAGGAGAGATGGAGGTTGGAAGGAGAGATGGAGGTTGGAAGGGAGAGATGGAGGTAGGAAGGGAGGGATGGAGGTTGGAAGGAGAGATGGAGGTTGGAAGGGAGAGATGGAGGTTGGAAGGGAGGGATGGAGGTTGGAAGGGAGAGATGGAGGTTGGAAGGGAGAGATGGAGGTTGGAAGGGAGAGATGGAGGTTGGAAGGGAGAGATGGAGGTTGGAAGGGAGAGATGGAGGTTGGAAGGGAGAGATGGAGGTTGGAAGGGAGAGATGGAGGTTGGAAGGGAGAGATGGAGGTTGGAAGGGAGGGATGGAGGTTGGAAGGGAGAGATGGAGGTTGGAAGGGAGAGAACGACCCCTCTGCCTTCATCTCCTTTAATAGTTCCTCACAAGTGTTCTGCTCTCTGTTCCTCCTCCCCTCTTCCCCGAACAAAGCCCCTATAAATAGCCACCGCCATCGACGCCATGCGCCCTGTGTGTGTGTGTGTGTGTGCGCGTCGCAAGCCTGGCACCTTGGCTGAGGGGTGTGAGGAGTTCAGCATTAATAATTAAATGCGGGGGGACCGCTACCATCCAAATACAAAATGCGTCACAACTGGCAACCTCCTTTCACTTCTCTATAAAAGAGAGCATGAGAAAGGGAGAGAAACAAATACAAAGGGAGAGCGAGACAGACAGACTGTTTGCCACTGTTTGCGTTTACACACAGTGGGGAAGGTCAGGTCAATGAGGTCAGAGTAAAGGTCAACGGTTGAGGTGGTCAAGGTTAAGGGTGGAGGTCAGGGCCCTTGTGAATCCACCAACAAAGCCAGTTCATCAGATCCAGGCTGGATAAACATGTGCTCTAGATAACTGGGCTTTAGAGAAAGAAAAGCCTATGAATGATAATATGATTTTATCCTAGGATCACCGTCGCTACAGCCAAAGCTCAGCTGGCTCCATTGAATACATGGATATATCCAAGCCAATGAAAGATCTTTGGCCTCGTGCAAAAGCTTTATAATCAGTTTTGCAAATACAAAATCTATGTGGTTGTTGGGGAGACAGAGCGACGTGATTGGGGGATTTCAATAGGATTTGGTTGGGCTCCGGTCTGAGTAATCTGAGGCAGGGGATTGATGGTAATAATGCAGTACAGTGGTAAAGTCCAATGTGACATGTATAACACTGATCCCCATGGTAACACACTAATCTGACAGCTCATAAAGATTCCAGTCTATATCTCTCTATGCTGTTCTCTCTCTCCATCGTCTTCCATCTCTTTTACACATGTCTCCCACCACCCCTCTAATGTCCTTTATATTTCACGCTCTCTACTTGCTCTCTACATCTGAGCTTTGTAACTCGACTTTTGTATAGCCCCTCCCTTTCTCTCCCACTATTCCTCCGTTTCTATCCCTCCCTCTCAACATTGTTCTGTCACTCCTCAGCATTAACTCGCAGAGCAAATTACACATCTCAGATTACACTCCAATTAAAGAGTGTCTGGGCATCCATCCACACGACTACTGTTGATCTCTGTTGGCACTGGGTCCCTTAAAAAGGCCTTGGAAGGAATGCTGGGGACGTGCAAGGCATATTAAAACCAGTATGTGTGTGTGTGTGTCATTGCTAATCGCAGACAGCAGCCCCCTGTTAAACCGCCATTAATGATCCTATTTACACTTGTTGCCAGATTAATCAGAGTTTGAGCCTGTGTGATCGTGGGCCTTTTCATGTTGGGCGGGTAGCGGGTGGTGGTGGGTAGGGACGGGGTTTGGTGGGAGACTGACACAGTTGGCTGAAAGAAGGGAGTGTCAACACCATGCCCACCAGGCTATGAAGGAGGGGCATGGGGAAGATGTAGGAGGGACTGTGTGTGGGACAGGGTATTTGGGGGGTCCCTGGCTGAGATCAGAGGGTTTAGAGAAACACAAATCCCAATGGTGATGTCACAGTGGGGCTGGCTGGTGCATCTCTGTCTGTCTGTCTGTCTGTCTGTCTGTCTGTCTGTCTGTCTGTCTGTCTGTCTGTCTGTCTGTCTGTCTGTCTGTCTGTCTCTGTCGCTGTGCATGTCTCTGTCGCTGTGCATGTCTCTGTCGCTGTGCATGTCTCTGTCGCTGTGCATGTCTCTGTCGCTGTGCATGTCTCTTTCTCCCTCTCTCTCTCTCAGCAGTTTGCACTCTCAATGTTTTCTCTAAGTGTGTGTGAGAGAGGTGGATAGAGGGAGGGGGATGGATAGAGGGATACAGGGTGTTGTACAGCCACTCTCCTGTCGTCCTCTCATTCTTTGATAGACCTGTAAGATCATTCATCACCTGCACACACACTCCATAAACACACACACACACACACCATGCACACACACACCATGAACACACACACACACACCATGCACACAAACACACACACCATGCACACACACTCCATGCACACACACACCATGAACACACACACACACCATCCACACACACTCCATGCACACACACCATGAACACACACACACACCTTGAACACACACCCCAGTGAGCACACATACACACACACACACACAGATCATGCACCCACACACACACACACACCATGAACACACAAACACACACACGATGCACACACACACCAGGATATATACCTTCTATTGACCAGGATATATGCCTTCTATTGACCAGGA
>NC_088238.1:13462941-13482941 GCF_036934945.1 Oncorhynchus masou masou | reverse complement strand
TCACTGTCGCATAAATAGCCTCACTCTCAATTAGCACCTGACAGTTCCCTTCACCCGCCGACACAACACACACATACACACATACTCAATCACAACGCATTTTTTGTTTGTTTCAATTGTAATTCAGAGTAGTAAGCACTAAAGTATATCATTATGTGCGTGTGTGTGTGTGTGTGTGTGTGTGTGTGTGTGTGTGTGTGTGTGTGTGTGTGTGTGTGTGTGTGTGTGTGTGTGTGTGTGTGTGTGTGTGTGTGTGTGTGTGTGTGTGTGTGTGTGCGTGCGTGCGTGTGTGTGTGTGTGTGTGTGTGTGTGTGTGTGTGTGTGTGCGCGCGTTCAATTGTAATTCAGAGTAGTAAGCACTAAAAGTATAGCATTATGTGTGTGTGTGTGTGCGTGTGTGTGTGTGTGTGTGTGTGTGTGTGTGTGTGTGTGTGCGTGTGTGTGTGTGTGTGTGTGTGTGTGTGTGTGTGTGTGTGTGTGTGTGTGTGTGTGTGTGTGTGTGTGTGTGTGTGTGTGTGTGTGTGTTTACCATAGTCTGACACTGTACAGTTTACCAACAAGAAAGTCAAACTGGAACCCCTCCAGAAGTGAGACCAGGAGTGAAACCCATAATTCTGTCCTGGCAACAGCTGGCCCTGGGCTGATATCACTGTACTAAACAACAGGAGACTGTAGCTGTAAAATACCCATTTATTAACACAGGCCAGACTGGGAAAACAACAGACTGTTGAAATGCATCCGCCGCATCGATTGTGGTCCGTGGAAGGTGTAAAAACAGATACTTATGCTGGCTAACATGGTGGATAGCATTTCATAAACGGCTGCTGTTCACCAAGGGATAGGGTTTCTCTCTGCTGTACACACAGCACTAGATAGACATTGTCAGACATTCAAAGAGGACAGACAAGCTGATGCAATTAGAATTCTACAGTTGCCAAACAAGTGAAATGTAAAGCATGTCGTTAGCAGTAGCTTCACTGCACAGAACTGTACTGTTAGCCATTGGCTGCTATTAGCTTCTTTTAGAATTAGCTTCAGGGTACAGCGCTGCACTGTTGAATGAGCCCACTATTATGTTGTGTGCTGCTATTAGTGCCATTACAAAGCGCTAAAGGGTTAGCATGTATCTCCACTGTAGCATGTTGACTATCTGCTTGGGGCACTGAGGCACATACTACAGTATTAGGGACTTGTTGTCGGCCTTCAGGTGATATAAACCCTTTCTACCGTCCACTGCCTCCATGGTGGGAAATATCCCCGGCACCTGCAAAGACAAACACCTTTTCCCCACTGATCAGCATCATTTCACTCTTCATCCACAAATCAATTCTGCATGTCTTCCCCTGATACAGTGAACTAGCACATATTTAACATGGCGGAAGGGGGGCGGATAGCGCTGCCGTGTGCGTTTGAGGAGCGCTTCGCTAAAACAATAAGAGCAGGAGTGATGTGGCGGGCCAACGGCAGTGTCTAAGAAAGGTTGCGCTTAATTAATGAGGAAGTGGTTGTCAGAGATAGGTGCCCCGAGCATGATGGGACTCCCTACAGAGAGAAATGGGGCTGCAGGACTGCACCTCCCACAATGCCTAGCGCCAGCCCAGAGCCCTGGGATACAGGAAGCTGTGATGTTTGGGTGCTGAAGAGAAAAAAGAGAGAGAGTTGAGAGGAGGAAGAAAAGCGAGAGAGAGGGGGGGGGTGTTGTATCTTCAATATCATTGAGTATATTTATGAGAGGGGGGTAAACAACTTTTATGACTCAGAGCTCTGGAGGGCTTTGGCACTTTTGCTGACTTTCTAGTGGGACAAAGGAATCCTAAGTTATTGTCCTCAGGCACACATGCCTCTCTCCCTCTCTCCCTCCTTCCCTCTTTCCCTCTTTCCCTCCTTCCCTCTCTTCCAAATTTGACTGCCTTTGGCTTCTATCCATTCTACCCCCCACTCCTTCTCCAAGAGGCTCATTACCCATCTAAGGGAGCAAGGATTTGTTTATGTGCAGAATATAAATACCAACACGGTGGTATACAGCTGCATCTATGCATGGCAGCTAGTAATGAACCTGGAGGGAGGGAGGGAGGGGGAAGGAGGGAGGGAGGGAGGGGGGAGGGAGGGAGGGAGGGAGGGAGGGAGGGAGGGAGGGAGGGAGGGAGGGAGGGAGGGAGGGAGGGAGGGAGGGAGGGAGGGAGGGAGGGGGAGGGGAGAAGGGGAGAGGAGGAGAAGGGGAGAAGAGGAGAGGGGAGAAGGGGAGAAGAGGAGAAGAGGAGAGGGGGAGAAGGTGACGTCGCATGGCTGACGTTTCTCTCTCTAAGTGTGCTTCCCTCTTTGACATTCTGCCATGTCTCCATCTCACGTTGTGTGAAACTGATTGCTAGGCAATTGCCGGCCAATGCTGTACAGTCACCTGCTACAACACATGAGGTATGTGGTTATAAGATCCTAGTCTAAGCACATTGGCACAGGCTACAAGATGCTAGCCTGAGCTCGTAGCTAAGAACAACTTAGTTTAGTTTCCATCAATCTAAGCCATGTACAATGTTCAGCTAACCCTCCTTGAACCCTCCTGGAGTAGTGAGATGACTAGAGGCTATGTGTGAGGAGCACCAGGCATTTTCCAGTGAAACAGAAGAGTGCAAAGCAAAGCAACACCATTGACAAACGAGGGGGCGCTTGGTTTGCCTGTTCTGAGAGCAGGCAGCTGAGGCTAAATGCGTTTAATGACATAACAAGGACAGATTTGGTGGCCAAATCACACGGAACCACTGCGGTTCGCACTCGTATTGCTTTGTTAGTAAAACAGGAGAGAAACCCCCCTAAAATCACTGTCCACCGCTCCTTTCTTGTACCTCCTTCCATCCATCCTCCTCTCCTCTCCTCCTCCAATCGACTGCTCCCTCATTGACATTCAGCACATTTAGTGACTAAGCTTTTTTCTCTTCTCTTTCCTCTGCAGGCTTTAATGAAAACGGTGCACTTGATTACACATGGAGAGCGTAAACTGGGGCCGCTCTCTCATCTCCTGGGATGAGAGTTGTGGAGTCGGATTGGAGGATAAAAGGGCATGGAATAAAGAGGAAACATGCACATCACAGTGTCCTTGGAACTCCAATTCCCAGGGAGCCGAGTGTCAGAATGAAGGGCGTGTAGAGAGAAGGGGAAAAGCCTCAGAGCTTCCAGAGGGGAGAGGGGTGTGTATATGTGTTTCAAACAGCTGCAGACTCACACAACCAAACACACACAGACACGTAGGAAAGAAGAGACACCTTCTCATCTGAACCGTCTCGTCGTCGCTAACCCAGTTCCATCCTAGGCTATTATGGCGATGAGCGGTGAGGGGACTGACATCTGGTGGCTGATGACATGCCGGGAGACTGGCGAGGAGGCACGAGATGACGGAAGGCTTTGCAACTTCAACTTTTTATTACACTCACAAAGGAGCCGCGTTCCCCAGCATTTTGTCTCCCATGATCAATGTTCAGTCGTTTTAGAAAAGAGATGTAATGAAAGAAGCCAACAGAACTTCCCCTCTATCGCATCTCGTTTTTATTCAGTCTTTTTAGCGCTTTTTGTTTTGTGTTAGTATTAAAAAAGGGCAATGATGTCTATTTGGTTTTACATCACAGGCCCGCAGTCATGCAGTCTCTGTCTCTTTCTCTCTCTCTCAACCTCTCTTTCTCTCTCTCTCTCTGTATTCTCTCTCTCTCAACCTCTCTCTCTGTCTCTTTCTTCTCTCTCTCTCTCTCTCTCTCTCTCTATCACTTGCTCTTTCTTTCTCTCTCTATCTCCCTCTTTCTCTCTCTGTCTTTGTCTTCTCTCAAAAGCCTGTTTTGTTTTCCTTCTTCAGACACTCCAACGTTTTTAAACTGCCATCTTGAAACAGAGACTTGAGTCCAGTTTCCAGAGCCAGACTGCAGACTGAATATCAAATAGAGAGGGCTGAGCTTCAAAGGAGGGCAGTGGGATCAGTGAAGGCTGTAGTCATAGTCTCTCTCCTGACACTGGCTGGGTTGAGAGAGAGGAGAGGGGGCTGAGAGATCTGGCTGGGGTGAGAGAGAGGAGAGGGGGCTGAGAGATCTGGCTGGGGTGAGAGAGAGGAGAGGGGGCTGAGAGATCTGGCTGGGGTGATCTGGCTGGGGTGAGAGAGGAGAGGGGGCTGAGAGATCTGGCTGGGGTGAGAGAGAGGAGAGGGGGCTGAGAGATCTGGCTGGGGTGAGAGAGAGGAGAGGGGGCTGAGAGATCTGGCTGGGGTGAGAGAGAGGAGAGGGGGCTGAGAGATCTGGCTGGGGTGAGAGAGAGGAGAGGGGGCTGAGAGATCTGGCTGGGGTGAGAGAGAGGAGAGGGGGCTGAGAGATCTGGCTGGGGTGAGAGAGAGGAGAGGGGGCTGAGAGATCTGGCTGGGGTTAGAGAGAGAGGAGAGGGGGCTGAGAGATCTGGCTGGGGTGAGAGAGGAGAGGGGGCTGAGAGATCTGGCTGGGGTAGAGGAGAGAGGGGGCTGAGAGATCTGGCTGGGGTGAGAGAGAGAGAGGGGGCTGAGAGATCTGGCTGGGGTGAGAGAGAGGAGAGGGGGCTGAGAGATCTGGCTGGGGTGAGAGAGAGGAGAGGGGGCTGAGAGATCTGGCTGGGGTGAGAGAGAGAGAGGGGGGAGATCTGGGGGCTGAGAGATCTGGCTGGGGTGAGAGAGAGGAGAGGGGGCTGAGAGATCTGGCTGGGGTGAGAGAGAGGAGAGGGGGCTGAGAGATCTGGCTGGGGTGAGAGAGAGGAGAGGGGGCTGAGAGATCTGGCTGGGGTGAGAGAGAGGAGAGGGGGCTGAGAGATCTGGCTGGGGTGAGAGAGAGGAGAGGGGGCTGAGAGATCTGGCTGGGGTGAGAGAGAGGAGAGGGGGCTGAGAGATCTGGCTGGGGCTGAGAGATCTGGCTGGGGTGAGAGAGAGGGAGGGGGCTGAGAGATCTGGCTGGGGTGAGAGAGAGGAGAGGGGGCTGAGAGATCTGGCTGGGGTGAGAGAGAGGAGAGGGGGCTGAGAGATCTGGCTGGGGTGAGAGAGAGGAGAGGGGGCTGAGAGATCTGGCTGGGGTGAGAGAGAGGAGAGGGGGCTGAGAGATCTGGCTGGGGTGAGAGAGAGGAGAGGGGGCTGAGAGATCTGGCTGGGGTGAGAGAGAGGAGAGGGGGCTGAGAGATCTGGCTGGGGTGAGAGAGGAGAGGGGGCTGAGAGATCTGGCTGGGGTGAGAGAGAGGAGAGGGGGCTGAGAGATCTGGCTGGGAGAGAGAGAGAGGAGAGGGGGCTGAGAGATCTGGCTGTGGTGAGAGAGAGGAGAGGGGGCTGAGAGATCTGGCTGGGGTGAGAGAGAGGAGAGGGGGCTGAGAGATCTGGCTGGGGTGAGAGAGAGGAGAGGGGGCTGAGAGATCTGGCTGGGGTGAGAGAGAGGAGAGGGGGCTGAGAGATCTGGCTGGGGTGAGAGAGAGGAGAGGGGGCTGAGAGATCTGGCTGGGGTGAGAGAGAGGAAAGGGGACTGAGGAGATCTGGCTGGGGTGAGAGAGAGGAGAGGGGGCTGAGAGATCTGGCTGGGGTGAGAGAGAGGAGAGGGGGCTGAGAGATCTGGCTGTGGTCAGAGAGAGGAAAGGGGACTGAGTGGGACTGTGCTCTGAGTAGGGGTTGAGTTGGGGGGAGGGGGTGTAAGGGTTGAGATACAATTTCTGGGCACAGGGGCACTGCTCCCCCTAAAAACAATTAATGAAGTGTTCCTTTGGCCCCAGGCTGCTGGACTTGGCAGGGGACTGGCAGAAGAGAGTGGTGAAGGGGGGCACACGACTCTGGAGACTCACATCACTGTCTGAACCGTGTCTTCTCCGCTAGCTTTTAGATCAGCATTCAACACCCCCAGAGATAGCAACACTATGGATGCTGACGCTAGACAGGGATGGTTGTTGATTTATGCCAGAGTTGGGGAGCCATCTTGGATAAGATGGGGAACTTAATGTTGGAGTGCTCTCGCTGTCCATGCATGAGTTGGTGTGTGTCTGTGCACATTATTGAATACATGAATGCAGTGTGTCTCCGTCTATTAGGATGTGTCCCTGTGTCAGCACTGTCAGTAAGGGATGGGGGCTCCAGGGGGAGATCAGAAGAGGGGAGAGATACTGGGAGAGGAGAAGAGAGGAGAGGAGGGTAGAAGGGTACATGTCCAGCTGTCACTAAGCCCAGTGATAATGTGTGTTCCCCAGGACAGTGAAATCCAACTCGCATCCCTCTCTCCCGACCCAGCAATCATTTAAGGCCCTGCCACTGAGACCACTAACACCGTCAACACACATCCATTAGTAGGTGGTGGGTGGTGGGGGGGGGGTGGTATTATGAGATGTCATGAGGTTATATAGCACTGCCTGGTCATGAAACATGACTAGGTTCGGTGTGGGGATCCTGAGGGGAAAACAAACACACACACGTTCACACACACACACACACACACACACACACACACACACACACACACACACACACACACGTTCACACACACACGTACGTTCACACACAAAAGCAGGGTGATTTGTAGTAATGAACCGACCTTCGCTTATTTCACCGACGCGTGTTGCTCTCCCCGATCGCCAATTACCATTTTGGGTGCGCGGCGAAAAATCCCATAATCCTTTGGGAACAACGGTGTAGCTGAGATAAAAATCCACTTATTAGGTCTTATTAGGTCTGTGTGGAGGAGGGAGGGGTTGCAAGGGGGGCAGAGGACTCTCCCTCTCCCTGTCCCTGTCCCTCTCCCTCTCCCTCTCCCTCCCTCTCTCTCTCCCCCTCTCCCTCTCTCTCTCTCTCTCTCTCTCTCCCTGTCCCTCTCCTCCCCTCTCCCTCTCCCTCTCCCTCTCCCTCCCCTCTCTCTCTCTTCTCTCCCTCTCTCTCTCTCTCTCTCTCTCTCTCCTCTCTCTCTGTGGAAAAGATCCCTGTCCCTCTCCCTCTCCTCAAACTCCCTGTCCCTCCCTCCCATATTTAGAGTTTTTCTCCCTCTCCCTCTCCTCTCCCCCTCCCTCTCTCAAAGTGTTGTTTCCCTCTCCCTGCCCTTTATTTTCCTCTCCCTCTCCCTTCCCTGTCCCTGTCCCTGTCCCTCCCTCCTCTCTCTCTCTCCCTCTCCCTCCCTCTCCCTCTCCCTCTCTCTCTCTCCTCTCTCCCCCTCTCCCTCTCCCTCTCCCTCTGTTCTCTCCCTCCCCCTCTCTTTCTCTCTGTTCCCCCCTCTCCCCTCCCTCTCTCTCTCTCTCTCCCTTCCTCTCTTAGGTTTTCCCTGTCCCTGTCCCTGTCCCTGTCCCTCTTTTCTCTCTCCTCTCCCTCTCCTCCCTCTCCCTCTCATTCTGAACCTGATCGAGACTTCAAAGCTGTCAGACCCCCCAGGCCCTTTAAAATGTTTATTGCACCTCAACTTAATAATGGTCCATATTGAGTCATCTGAACCGCACCCCACTGCAGACGCCACCGGACCCCACTGCAGACCCCACCGCACCCCACTGCAGACCCCACTGCAGACCCCACCGCACCCCACTGCAGACCCCACCGCACCCCACTGCAGACCCCACCGCACCCCACTGCAGACCCCACTGCAGACCCCACCGCACCCCACTGCAGAAACCACCTGCAGACCGCACCCCACTGCAGACCCCACTGCCCCACTGCAGACCCACCTGCACCCCACCCTACCGCACCCCACTGCAGACCCCACCCCCTGCAGACCCCACTGCAGACACCACCGCACCCCACTGCAGACCCCACTGCAGACCCACCACACCCCACTGCAGACGCAGACCCCACTGCAGACGCCACCCACACCCCACTGCAGACCCCACCGCACCCCACTGCAGACCCCACCCACCCCACTGCAGACCCCACTGCAGAAACCCGCACCCACTGCAGATGCCCCCTGCACCCCACTGCAGACGCCACCGCACCCCACTGCAGACGCCACCACACCCACTGCAGATGCCACCACACCCCACTGCAGACCCCACCACACCCCACTGCAGACGCCACTGCAGACCCCACCACACCCCACTGCAGACGCCACTGCAGACCCCACCACACCCCACTGCAGACGCCACTGCAGACCCCACCGCACCCCACTGCAGACGCCACCACACCCCAACTGCAGACCCCACAGACCCACTGCAGACCCCACCACAGCCCACTGCAGACGCCACTGCAGACGCCACCACACCCCACTGCAGACGCCACTGCAGACCCCACCACACCCCACTGCAGACGCCACCGCACCCCACTGCAGACGCCACCACACCCCACTGCAGACGCCACCACACCCCACTGCAGACGCCACCACTGCACCCCACTGCAGGCCACTGCACCCACCGCACCCCACCCCACCACAGCCCACCCCACTGCAGACGCCACCGCACCCCACTGCAGACGCCACTGCAGGCACGCCCCCACTGCAGACGCCACTGCGCACCCACTGCAGACGCCACCACACCCCACTGCAGACGCCACCGCACCCCACTGCAGACGCCACCGCACCCCACTGCAGACGCCACCGCACCCCACTGCAGACGCCACCACACCCCACTGCAGACGCCACGCACCCCACCCGCACCCCCACTGCAGACGCCACCGCACCCCACTGCAGACGCCACTGCACCCCACTGCAGACGCCACTGTAGACGCACACCGCACCCCACTGCAGACGCCACCGCCCCACTGCAGACGCCACCACCCCACTGCAGACGCACCCACACCCACTGCACGCCACTGCAGACGCCACCCACTGCAGACGCCACCACACGCCCCCACTGCAGACGCCACCACACCCCACTGCGCCACTGCAGACGCCACCTGTACCAATAGTCATCACACCTCTTTCTGAAGGCTGTGTTGCTGGTTGTAGTAGTATTGTCTCTGGGAGAGTTTACGTGAGTGTGTGTGTGTGTGTGTGTGTGTCTGTTTCTGCCTGAATTCTGTGTGTGTGTGTGTGTGTGTGTGTGTGTGTGTGTGTGTGTGTGTGTGTGTGTGTGTGTGTGTGTGTGTGTGTGTGTGTGTGTGTGTGTGTGTCTGCCAGAATCATGTGTGTGAGTGACCCAGTTGTGAGCTAGCCAGCCCGTTTTCCTGCTCTGCTGCAGAGAGAGGAGAGAGCAGCGCTGGTCACCCCAGGAGACCCAACGCTGGGCCCTGATTGGCTGTTGGAGTCTCACTTGCATCATGTTCTTTACTGTTACAGGGACATCTAGACTGAGACTCATAAATCACACAGGGAGGGAGGGTGGGAGGGAGGGAGGGAAATAGAGAGAGAGAAATAGAGAGAGAGATGATGACACGTTAGTCCATAGGTATGCAGTACAGCAGAAGCTGACACAGACCAGGAGAGTGTAATAGATAATTGACTTAATGAATGATCTCTACCATCAGTAGTCCATCAGTGGGTTAGAGATGATGTAATGCATGATGTCTGAAGATAACATGATGGCTGTAACTTCAATAAATCTCCAACGACATATTCCACAATACAAGGATGAACGTACACACACACAGACACACAGACACACACACACACACACACACACACACACACACACACACACACACACACACACACACACACACACACACACACACACACACACACACACACACACACACACACACATCCCTTTTGGACTAATTAAAACAATGCAAGTTTTTACCACGGATACAAAATAAAGATCATTTGTATAACCTTTCACAGCGGTGTTTAATTAAACATATGAACTTGGAGTTGTAATGAAATGTTTGAGGGAGAGCTTTAACAGTCTGCTACACCGTCATTACTGAGAGGCAAGCAGCTCTTCCTGAGTCTGAAAAGAGACGCGTTTCCATGCTTATCAGATGACTGTTCACAGTTCATGTCAGGGTTGGTGGAGTGTGAGTGTGAGTGTGTGAGTGTGAGTGTGTGTGGTGTGTGTGTGTGTGTGTGTGTGTGTGTGTGTGTGTGTGTGTGTGTGTGTGTGTGTGTGTGTGTGTGTGTGTGTGGTGTGTGTGTGTGTGTTGATTCTAGGGCATCTTGGTACACCAATAGGTCCTCTAGACTGTGATACTTCAGCACCAGTCTGCACAGCTCTGGATACTTTATCATTTCAAATCAAATCACATTTTATTAGTTACATGCCCCCCGAATACAACAGCTGTAGACCTTACAGTGACATGCTTACTTACCAGCCCCTAAACAACAATGTCGTTCTGAAAAATACGGACAAGAATAAGAAATAAAACTAACAAGTAATTAAAGAGCAGCAGTAAAATAACAATAGCGAGACTATATTCAGGGGGGGACCGGTACAGAGTCAATGTGCAGGGGCGCCGGTTAGTTGAGGTAATATGTACATGTAGGGAGAGTTATTAAAGGGACAATGCGTAAATAATAACAGAGAGTAGCAGCAGTGTAAAAGAGGGGGAGAGGAGCAATGCAAATAGTCTGGGTAGCCATCTGATTAGATGTTCACGAATCTTACGACTTGGGGGTAGAGGCTGTTTAGAAGCCTCTTGGACCTAGACTTGGTGCTCTGGTACCGCTTGCCAGGCGGTAGCAGAGAGAATTTCATTCCCATTGGTTGAATGGCTGTAGAATACAAATAGCTTGGTCCAATTGGATGAACAAGTCGTGGTGTGATTTGACAGGTAGGTTTTGTCTTAGGAGGTTGTGAGTTGTGGTGCTTTTGTTGGCGTTGGAGTGTGTTTGGTTGAGGAGCGATGGTTGTGTAGAAGACTTTTGTTCTGTGTGTGTGTGTGTGTGTGTGTGTGTGTGTGTGTGCGTGAGTGCGTGCGTGCGTGCGTGTGTGTGTTTGTGTGTGTGTGGGGGGGGGGGGTTAGAGTGCCTCTCTGTGCTGCGTCTCTGTTGGTGTGATTAATGACTGTGTCGTAGAGGAAGCCACAGAGCTCTGCAGTGCTGCCAGATGTAAACTGCTCCAATTCTTCACTTCTCCCTCCACACCCACTAATGGCCGCTTCACTTTGCTCTAGCAACACCACAGCTACAATCAACCTTCAGCTAGGCTGCATACTCAGCAGAGCTTCAATCAACAAAAGAACAACTCTTTCCACAACATTTCTAAAATTGTCATATAAAAAGACAACCCTACCTAACTACCTAACAGTAAACTGCTCTCACTCGACAACCAATCAGCTTGCCTCTCCAAGATCTCACTATACCACTCGAAACAACGAATTCAAAGCAGCACTCATTTTTAGGGGGGCAGAAGTGCTTTTCCAGGACAGGTCACATGGTCTTAAATGACTTGGGCCCCGAATCCCATCCGCTCAGAGACATAAGCTTCCAGCACTAGGAAACAAACTAATACTAGGAACCAAACTAATACTAGGAACCAAACTAATACTAGGAACCAAACCAATACGAGGAACAAAACCAATACTAGGAACCAAACTAATACTAGGAACCAAACCAATACTAGGAACCAAACTAATACTAGGAACCAAACTAATACTAGGAACCAAACCAATACTAGGAACCAAACTAATACTAGGAACCAAACTAATACTACGAACCAAACCAATACTTGGAACCAAACCCAGTACTACAAACCAAACCCTATACTAGGAACAAAACCAATACTACAAACAAACTAATACTACAAACTAAACCAATACTTGGAACCAAACCCAGTACTACAAACCAAACCCAGTACTACAAACCAAACCCAATACTTGGAACCAAACCCAATACTAGGGACCAAACCCAGTACTACAAACAAAACCCAATACTACAAACTAAACCCAATACTAGGAACCAAACACAGTACTAGGAACCAAACCCAGTACTACAAACCAAACCCAATACTAGGAACCAAACCCAGTACTACAAACCAAACCCAGTGAATACAAACCAAACCCAGTACTAGGAACCAAACCCAGTACTACAAACCAAACCCAGTAATACAAACCAAACCCAGTACAAACCAAACCCAAGTACTAGGAACCAAACCCAGTACTACAAACCAAACCCAGTGAATACAAACCAAACCCAGTACTAGGAACCAAACCCAGTACTACAAACCAAACCCAGTGACTACAAACCAAACCCAGTACTACTGGAACCAAACCCAGTTTAGGGAGCAGAACCAAACCCTCTTCAATAGCAAACCTTGTAAACCCAGTACTGCCACCATTTTCAAACCCAGTACTACAAACCAAACCCAGTACTACAAACCAAACTACAAACCCAGTGAATACAAACCAAACCCAGTACTAGGAACCACACCCAGTACTAGGAACCAAACAGTATTACAAACCAGGCCCAGTACTACTGGTCTCTGTTTACAGCAGTTTAAAGGGAGCAGACCGATCTCGCAACCCTCTTCAATGAGCTCCTTGTAAACACAGGGCTCTGCCAGCATTTTCAGCCGGCCAGGCCGGGCAGACAGCATACAGACATGGTAATTATGACGGAGGCCGGGCAGACAGCATACAGACATGGTAATCATGACGGAGGCCGGGCAGACAGCATACAGACATGGTAATTATGACGGAGGCCGGGCAGACAGCATACAGACATGGTAATTATGACGGAGGCCGGGCAGACAGCATACAGACATGGTAATTATGACGGAGGCCGGGCAGACAGCATACAGACATGGTAATCATGACGGAGGCCGGGCAGACAGCATACAGACATGGTAATCATGACGGAGGCCGGGCAGACAGCATACAGACATGGTAATCATGACGGAGGCCGGGCAGACAGCATACAGACATGGTAATTATGACGGAGGCCGGGCAGACAGCATACAGACATGGTAATTATGACGGAGGCCGGGCAGACAGCATACAGACATGGTAATTATGACGGAGGCCGGGCAGACAGCATACAGACATGGTAATTATGACGGAGGCCGGGCAGACAGCATACAGACATGGTAATTATGACGGAGGCCGGGCAGACAGCATACAGACATGGTAATTATGACGGAGAGAAAGGAAACGGAGGAGATATGTGAGAAACAGCCACTTCACTTGTTCTGTTGTGAGGCAGACGGATAGAGAGCTCCTCTGTTTCCTCCTCGTACACATCCACTGTTTCTATTACGCTCTGGCATTTTATTTACCTCTCTGGTGTCAAAATGCCATTTCACTGTTTCTGATACACACATACAGTACATGCAGGCATAGATGAGGAATGGATGGAATTGTATACACCCTTGGCACACACACACACACACACACACCTCTACAGTCTATCATCCCTCCTCGCATCCTATCAACCACACTATCAGAGGGAGAGAGTTCTTATCCCTCCATGCCACCTCAGTGCCACTTCCAGCTCCAATAACTCCAATAACTGCCAGATATGGGGAGTATTCAGCAGTATTTTGTTCAGGTTGGGAGTGAGTGAGCAGCTATTTCCCTCTCGTGCTCCCTACTATCTATCTGCACTGAGGAGCACCAACCCTTCACTCCACTCCGACTAGATGGCCCAGGCACTCAAATCATTCATGGATGAATAGGCCTTCACAGATACTTATTCTTTGGAATGAGAACAGACAGACATTTTCTCGCTTACTCTCTCTCCTATCTCCTCTCTCTCTCTCTCTCTCCTATCTCTCCACTCTCTCCCTCTCCTATCTATCCACTCTCTCCCTCTCCTATCTATCCACTCTCTCCTATCTATCCACTCTCTCCTATCTATCCACCCTCTCCTATCTATCCACTCTCTCCCTCTCCTATCTATCCACTCGCTCCTATCTATCCACTCGCTCCTATCTATCCACTCTCTCCTATCTATCCACCCTCTCCTATCTATCCACTCTCTCCTATCTATCCACCCTCTCCTATCTACTCTCTCTCTCCTATCTATCCACACTCTCACTCCCTCTCTCTCTCTCTCCTATCTATCCACTCTCTCCTATCTATCTCCTCTCTCCCCCTCTCTCTATGTCTCCCTCTCTCGATCTCTCTCTCTCTCTCCTATCTATCCACTCTCTCTCTCCTATCTATCCCTCTCTCTCTCTCTATCTATCCACCTCTCACTCCCTCTCTCTCGATCTCACTCTCTCCTCTCTCTCTCTCTCTCTCTCTCTCTCCTATCTATCCACTCTCTTTCCTATCTATCTCTCTCTCTCTCCTATCTATCCACTCTCTCTCTCCCCTTCTCCCCTTTTAAAAAAGGCAGACAGAAAAGTCTAAGCATGCAGAGAAAGGAAAGTGTCATGTCGGAATGCTAATTCGTTTTTCGGGGGAAAAGGTCAAATGCACCAAACTCATTTCTGGAATGAAGCACTCATATTGATTTGACTCATTTTGTTTGCCTGCCGTGAAATGGCAAAGAGTTGAAAACCATCAGAGAATCAGAGGGACATGACACGTCACTACAACTTAAACTACAAGTCCCATGATTCATAGCTGGAGGCGAGCCCTTGGTGACACGCTGCGGTGATGCTGTAATGCAGCCAGGGTTGTGTGTGCACTGCCCCCTCCTCAGCCATCGTGGGTTATCCATTATGAACCAGCCGGCAGAGAGAGACAGTGAAAGGAAAAGGCCAAGCTAACAGCCTCTATAAATACCCCCAGAATCACACGCATGAGGTGTGGAGCTATTTTTATTACATTTGTGTGATAAAACACACACGAGGCCACCGCCTGGGTCTCCTGACTCGACACACGTGCACGCTCATCCCTAACCTCTGTGCTCGGCGGGCCTCTGTCTAAATCAGAGAGATTACTTCCCTTGCTGCTCTGCTTTTCATTAACTAAACGCTGTGTTTCACACACGGGCTAAATGGGAAGGTGAGGCAGGTGTGTGTGTGTGTGTGTGTGTGTGTGTGTGTGTGTGTGTGTGTGTGTGTGTGTGTGTGTGTGTGTGTGTGTGTGTGTGTGTGTGTGTGTGTGTGTGTGTGTGTGTGTGTGTGTGTACTAAGCAGGTAGGCAGGTAGGCAGGCAGACAGGCTGGAGATTGAGAATGAACCCTGATGATCGTAGAGGCATGCTCTCTCTCTTTCTCCTTCACTCTCTCTCACTCTCCACCTCTCTCTTTCTCCTTCACTCTCTATCGCTGAGGGCATCGCAGCAGGCATTGACACAGCAGGCTTCACCTTCTGAATCACTTCCCAAGCCATTACCGGCCAGGTCTTCACTTCTCATTTTTCCGCGCGCCTTTCTGGACATAACAGGCAAATAGCCTTCTCTCTCTGCCATCCTCCTCCACCCCCCTACCGCTATTCACGCCCTTTCCAAAAGGATGGAGGGGGAAATTGGAATTTTGACAGAGGCCTCAGCAAATCAGAGCACTAAGTCATTACCAGAACTAGACACAAGGGAAACAACGGGTAGCCTCTGTGAGCGAGAGATGGGGAGAAGTGAGGAGAGAGGGTGGAGAAGAGATGAGAGAGGGGGAGAAGAGAGGAGAGAGGGGGGAGAAGAGAGGAGACAGGGGGGAAGAGAGGGAGAGAGGGGGAGAAGAGAGGAGAGAGGGGGAGAAGAGAGGAGAGAGGGGGGAGAAGAGAGGAGAGAGGGGAAGAGAAGAGGGGGAGGAGAGAGAGAGGGGGAGAAGAGAGGAGAGAGGGGGAGAAGAGAGAGAGAGGGGGAGAAGAGGGAGAGGGGGGAGAAGGAGACAGGGGGAGAAGAGAGGAGAGAGGGGGAGAAGAGAGGAGAGAGGGGGAGAAGAGAGGAGAGAGGGGGGAGAAGAGAGGAGAGAGGGGGAGAAGAGAGGAGAGAGGGGAGAGAAGAGAGGAGAGAGGGAGGAGAGGAGAGGGGGAGAGAGAGAGAGGAGAGGGGAGAGGAGAGGGGAGAGAGGGGGAGAGGGGGAGAAGGGGAGAGGGAGGAGAGAGAGAGAGAGAGGAGAGAGAGAGAGAGAGAGAGAGAGAGAGAGAGAGAGAGAGAGAGAGAGAGAGAGAGAGAGGCTGAGAGAGTAAACATATGTTTCCCATGCCAATGAAGCCCCTTAAATCGAATTGAGATACAGACCCTCTCCTACATCTTGCATCTGCGAAGCAGGTAGAATCACAAAGGCAGGGCGTACTGAGTTGGCATCTTTGAAGGAGATCTATCATAACCTCCCAAGGGACCATAGTACACTAGGATGGGTCAAGTTATCATACTAGTATATTCAATCACCTGTATTTCTGCCTATTGTGCCTATTGTGACTATTCCTCAGTGCTCTGTAGGTCACATAGTGAAGGTAGAGATGTATTATTCCATAGACACGTGTCACACAAGAAGACAGCACTATAGCTACATGCATTCTTCATCTATGGATGGAACACCCACTGCTGCCATGGCAACCCCCGAACAGTCCACGGCGGTGGCTCTGTGTTGAGGAACACAGAATGTCCTGGTTCTTTGGTCAGAACACTTAGGACACAGGACTGGTTCTATTATGTACCCGGTGTGTCTGTTTCCCTGTGTTGTAGAGTGGTTGAGTTTATGTTATGTATCCAGTGTGTCTATTTCTCTGTGTTGTAGAGTGGTTGTGTTTATGTTATGTATCCAGTGTGTCTGTGTCTCTGTGTTGTAGAGTGGTTGTGTTTATCAGCAGGGAGGGTCATTAACCATATTACCCATACTGCCCCTAATGTGCCCTTATAGATGCGTGCACATATACACTCACACAGGGACATACAGTACACACACACTCACACGCATACACCCCCCTCTCTGTCTCACACACACACACTCACCCCCCCCCCCCCCCTCTCTCTCACACACACACACAACAATATGATCGTCCTACAGCATATTTCATCATTAGCTCTAAGCAGTTAATCCTCTGCTTCACTGGCTACAGCTCCCTCACCCCATTTCAATAATCTGCATCAGGATCCTCGGAGTCCTCACACACACACACACATGCACAAACACGCACACGCACACACAACAAATACGCAGGCACATGGGTCCTGTCCTGGCATGACATGCACACTAAGCAGGAATCCAATGTGCAATATCATGTTCTAGAATTTGACCCTCAATTCAATCTCCACAGACAAAGGGAACATGAATAAGTATGATGGCTAGTGTTGTGGAATAGTGGAGATGGGTTGGATGGGGGAGGGGGGTGACTAGGGGATGAGAAGCCATTCACTCTGAGCACTTACTGGTATGACATTGAGTGTGAAGGAGAGAGGGAGGGAGATAAGGGAGGAGGGATGGAGAGAGAGCATCAGTGTCAGATTGAGTGAGATGGGAGGGGTTAAGACAGAGAGAGAGAGAAAGAGAGAGACAGAGAGACAGAGACAGAGGGAGAGACAGAGACAGAGAGACAGAGAAAGACAGAGAGAGAGAGAGAGAGACAGAGAGACAGAGACAAAGGGAGAGACAGAGACAGAGACAGAGACAGAGAGAGAGAGAGAGAGAGAGAGAGAGAGAGATACAGAGACAGAGACAGAGAGAGACAGAGAGGGACAGAGAGACAGAGAAATACAGAGAGAGACAGAGAGATACAGAGAGAGACAGAGAGGGACAGAGACAGAGACAGAGACAGAGACAGAGACAGAGACAGAGACAGAGAGAGACAGAGAGGGACAGAGACAGAGAAATACAGAGAGAGACAGAGAGATACAGAGAGAGACAGAGAGGGACAGAGACAGAGACAGAGAGAGACAGAGACAGAGACAGAGAGAGACAGAGACAGAGACAGAGAGAGACAGAGACAGAGACAGAGACAGAGACAGAGACAGAGACAGAGACAGAGACAGAGACAGAGAGATACAGAGACAGAGACAGAGAGAGACAGAGAGGGACAGAGACAGAGACAGAGAGAGACAGAGAGATACAGAGAGGGACAGAGACAGAGAAATACAGAGAGAGACAGAGAGATACAGACAGAGACAGAGAGATGGAAGAGGAGGAGAAAAGTCTAAGGAGGAGAAAAAATAAGCCAAGGCTAGAGGATAGGTTGACCTTTCCCTTCACAAACAAACATGAACCTTTCACCGGCAAATGTAGCCATTTTCCCTTCCCTCCATCTCTCCTGACAACCAGCAACAATCCCCCCCCAGCCCATTTGGCCTCCCTTCCACACACACAAACCAAACCCCTCACGAACACCACGCGGGGCCTCATCAAGCCCACTTCCTGTGTGTGTGTGTTTCCAGTTCAAGGTTAGCTGCTCATCGTATTGAGCGGACCTCTGTCCCCCATGGGTCTGGGCGGGGGGTGTATTAACACCTCAGCAGGAGACCTCCATCTCAACCCTGCTCTCCTCCCGCTCCACTCCTCCGCCCCTCTCTCTCCTGAGCTGTCTGACCAGCCTTGGCCTACAGTGGGGTAACCACTATATCCACCCAGGGAAACCTTACCCTTGGCCTGACACCGAGCGCTGACACCGAGCGCTGACACCGAGCGCTGACACCGAGCTGACACCGAGCGCTGACAACGAGCGCTGACACCGAGCCCTGACACCGAACGCTGACACCGAACGCTGACACCGAATGCGTTGACACCGAGCGCTGACACCGAGCGCTGACACCGAGCGCTGACACACGCTGAGCGCTGACACCGAGCGCTGACACACCGAGCGCTGACACCGAGCGCTGACACGAGCGCTGACACCGAGCGCTGACACCGAGCGCTGACACCGAGCCCTGACACCGAGCGCTGACACCGAACGCTGACACCGAGCGCTGACACCGAGCGCTGACACCGAACGCTGACACCGAGCGCTGACACCGAGCGCTGACACCGAGCGCTGACACCGAGCGCTGACACCGAGCGCTGACACCGAGCGCTGACACCGAGACCTGACACCGAGCGCTGACACCGAGCGCTGACACCGAGCGCTGACACCGACGCTGACACCGAGCGCTGACACCGAGCGCTGACACCGAGCGCTGACACCGAGCGCTGACACCGAGCGCTGACCGTTAGTAATGGGTTTAACTCTGTCGCCGTCTTCATCTCTCTGTCTACATCCCACATGGTGCCCTATTCCCTTTATAGTGCACTACCCATCAGCTCTGGTCTAAGGCAGTGCACTATATAGGGAATAGAGTGCTATTTGGGAGACACCTGCTATCACCAGCCCCAGAACCAAAGCCAGAGGCAGTCTGGGAGAAGAAAGACCTGGGCCATATGGAGCCTTTCACTACCACATGGCAGGAGGTGTTCTAAAAGTCTTGGAGGGGGGCGGGAGGCCTGGGGTCTGTCCAATGAGGTATGAAGAGGAGAGGGGAGAGAAAGAGGGATGGTGAGGGAGAGAGAGTGAGAGTGAGAGAGAGAGAGAGAGAGAGAGAGAGAGAGAGAGAGAGAGAGAGAGAAAGAGAGAGAGAGAGAGAGAGAGAGAGAGAGAGAGAGAGAGAGAGAGAGAGAGAGAGAGAGAGAGAAGAGAGAGAGAGAGAGAGAGAGAAAGAGAGAGAGAGAGAGAGAGAGAGAGAGAGAGAGAGAGAGAGAAAGAGAGAAACAGAGAAAGAGAGAGAGAGAGAGAGAGAGAGAGAGAGAGAGAGAGAGAGAAAGAGAGAAAGAGAGAGAGAGAGAGAGAGAGAGAGAGAGAGAGAGAGAGATTGAGAGAGAGAGAGAGAGAGAGAGAGACAGAAAGATAGAAAGAGAGAGAGAGAGAGAGAGACAGAGAGAGAGACAGAAAGATAGAGAGAGAGAGAGAGAGAAAGAAAGAAAGAGAGCCCACTAAGCAAAGGAGTCAGATACACGTCCCATTTGGATAGATTTTGGATTGAGATGTTAAGTCAACCGACGTCAATTCACTTTGACATCAACCCAAGTGTGAAACCCTGTGTATTTGGCTGTCGGAACCTGAGTTAAATGGAGACGTTGATGCAACGTGGTTACGTTGATAAGGAACGATGAAATAACTTGGGAAACAATGTGGGATCAAGTCATTTATTCAAGGAATATCTGGGTGAAGGATGCCAGTACTTTATGTAGGAGAAACACGTAGAGGACGAGCCCCTAACATAAACAGGGGAACAGAGAAACCACGCCAGGGATAACCCTGTACACGCCACAGTCACACCACCCTGGGCTTACAGCAACCACAAGCCCCGTGAAAGTCCCGGGAAATGTCTTTACCCCGACCAC
>NC_088238.1:13417941-13457941 GCF_036934945.1 Oncorhynchus masou masou | reverse complement strand
ATCAGAGAAGAGAGAGAAGCAGAGCAGCAGGCCCAGGGCCCCCCAGCACCGCATCATCCAATTACCCCAGGACAGGGCTCCCTGAGAGGGGGGCGTTGGGGGCAGCAGGGGTCCAGGCTGGGGCTCCGACACGCTGCACCAGGCCTATCCACCCACGCTACAGTCACACACTTCAAAACACAGTCTCTAACGGTTGATCTGTTTATGGCAGTGACTTCTTTAGTTTCTTTGTACAATGGGAAATGACGTATGGTTTGTATCATTTTAGAGACTATTTCAGTGTTGTGGACAAAAATGCTATGGTAGCAGCTACAGTGAACAGTAGATTGTCATGGTGTAGTGTGTATTATACAGGACCATGGATCAGGAGAGACGTCCAGAAACACCAGAAAGACCTCTATTAATAAAACCCCTGAGGTGGTCTCGAGATGCTCTCTCTCTGACACACACACACACTGCCTCTCCTCCACCTCTCCCTCCTGAAGAGAAAACGGCCGACTCAGTACGTTTGTGGGAAAACAATCTCCTCGTATCTCCTAGTAGCCCTCCACAATCCCTGGTGGGAGACCACTGGGAAGTGTAATAGTATCAATGGCCGCCCGCCTACCTTCTTGATGCGCCCGCTCTTGGTGCCCACGAAGGCCAGAGAGTGGTTCTTGTAGACATAGGCGATGACCGAGGTCATCTTGTCGGTGGAGTCAGAGAAGAGAGGTATGCCCTGCACCATCTCTGACACCCCCAGCGGAGCGTTCATATCCAGGCCACAGAAGTTGTCGTCGATGGTTAAGAGCTGGATGGAGAGAGGGAGGGAGGGAAGAGAGAGGGGAGGCAGAGAGTCATTATTGGACTTTTTCGTGATCAACTGTCTCTTATTTCTTGTTGAAGAAGAGTGTGTATTCTGAAGAAGACTATGGTAGATGTTCAGTGAGAGAGACTTAAAGTTAGTGCATTTATCTTCAGATAGCTTGGTGAGACAGCCACATATCTCAGTCATAGTGAGCACATTTTCCCTCAATAAAGTAGCTATCAAAGTCAGTGTATATAGGAGTGGGGGGGGGGGATTTATAGAGACAAAAGTGTGGGTTTGGCTCCAGCCCTGCAATAACACACCTGATTCATCAACACTATCATCATCCTTCATCTGCACTAACATTGTCTTCCATGTGTTGGAGATAAAACCAGCAAGCACTGCATCTCCTCCAAGACCAGAAACAACAGTTTCAACAGTTGTAAAGACCAGTAGAATACACAGAGGAATTCATCTCCGAGTCAGAAGACATTAATGTTTTTTTATTTATTTTTTATTTTACCTTTATTTAACTAGGCAAGTCAGTTAAGAACAAATTCTTATTTTCAATGACGGCCTAGGAACAGTGGGTTAACAGCCTGTTCAGGGGGTTTGAACTTGCAACCTTCCGGTTCCTAGTCCAACGCTCTAACCACTAGGCCACTAGGCTACCCTGAAGGGAGAGAGGTTCATAATGGCCTTTTAGACTGTCTGGGTTTAGTCTCAGTGACACAGTGTTGTTTAGACTGTCTGAGTTTAGTCTCAGTGACACAGTGTTGTTTAGACTGTCTGGGTTTAGTCTCAGTGACACAGTGTTGTTTAGACTGTCTGGGTTTAGTCTCAGTGACACAGTGTTGTTTAGACTGTCTGGGTTTAGTCTCAGTGACACAGTGTTGTTTAGACTGTCTGGGTTTAGTCTCAGTGACACAGTGTTGTTTAGAGCCTGTCTGAGTTTGGTCTCAGTGACACAGTGTTGTTTAGTAGTTTGGTCTCAGTGACACAGTGTTGTTTAGAGACTGTCTGGGTTTAGTCTCAGTGACACAGTGTTGTTTAGACTGTCTGAGTTTGGTCTCAGTGACACAGTGTTGTTTAGACTGTCTGAGACTGACCTTCTGGACATGCAGAGAGGGAGTGAGGGAGAAGTATAAAGAGAGGGAGGGAGGGAGAGAGAGAGAAAGAGAGAGAGTGTGTGAGAGAGAGGGAGTGAGAGAGAGAGAGAGAGAGAGAGAGAGAGAGAGAGAGAGAGAGAGATAGAGAGTGTGTGAGAGAGAGAGGGGAGTCAAGTTACAGAGAGAGAGAGAGAGAGAGAGAGATCCCCACATTACCACCAGTGTAAAGAGACAACAGAAAGGGAGAGGGTGAATCAGAGAACAAAACTAAAGAGCCTTCCTTATTTTCAGTAGTCCTAAATCAGTGTTGCACCTCGAGAGAGAAGGCTGATCCCAGTCAGAAGCCAAATCAGAACCAGTGTGTGAAACAAGAGGGATGCCTACAACAGTTTTTCAAAGTTATGCAAAGTGCCTCGCAATTGGACATGCTACTGTGCTTTTGTAATTGCCAATGAGCCCAGCCATATTTGTCAGGTAGACCAGTCATATGTGTCAGGGAGAGCGATATGTGTCAGGAGAGAGCCATAATCAGGAAACCCAGCCAGATGTGTCAGGTAACCCAGCCATATGTGTCAGGAACCCAGCCATATGTTAGAGCCATATGTGTCAGGTAGCCCAGCCATATGTGTCAGGTAACCCAGCCAGATGTGTCAGGTAGCCCAGCCAGGGATGTGTCAGGTAACCCAGATATGTGTCAGGTAGCCCAGCCATATGTGTCAGGTAGCCCAGCGATATGTGTCAGGTAGCCCAGCCATATGTGTCAGGTAGCCCAGCGATATGTGTCAGGTAGCCCAGCCATATGTGTCAGGTAGCCCAGCCAGATGTGAGAGAGAGCCCAGTCATATGTAGGTAGCCCAGCCACAGTTGTGTCAGGAGAGGTAGCCCAGCCATATGTGTCAGGTAACCCAGCCATATGTGTGAGGTAGCCCAGCCATATGTGTCAGGTAACCTAACCATATGTGTCAGGTAGACAGGGATATGTGTCAGGTAGACCCAGCCATATGTGTCAGGTAGCCCAGCCATATGTGTCAGGTAGCCCAGCCATATGTGTCAGGTAGCCCAGCCATATGTGTAAAGCCAAGAGATGCCTAGCCCAGAAAAAAATATTCAAAGTAGAATCAGTGAACAAAACTAAAAGCCTTCCTTATTGTCAGGTAACCCAGCCAAATCATGTTGTCAGGAATGTGTCAGGAAGCCCAGCCATATGTGTCAGGTAGCCCAGTTTTTCATCTGTGTCAGGTATGCCCAGCCATATGGTCAGGTAGCCCAGCCATTTTGTAGGTTGCCATATGTGTCAGGTAGCCCAGCCATATGTGTCAGGTAGCCCAGCCATATGTGTCAGGTAACCCAACCATATGTGTCAGGTAGCCCAGCGATATGTGTCAGGTAGCCCAGCCATATGTGTCAGGTAGCCCAGCGGTTAGAGCATTGAGCCAGTAATTAAAAGGTCACTAGTTTGAATCCCTACGCTGACAAAGGGAAAAATCTGTTGATGTGCCCTTGAGCAATGCAGTTAAACCTAATTGCTCCAGGGTCGCCATTGATAATGACTGACCCTGGCCGTGACCCCATTCTCCAAGGGGTCTCGGGGAGAGTCGGCTATGCCAAAAAACACTTTTCCAATTCACACACGTATATTAATTCCCTCTTGTACATGTGTGAAACAGGAAATATATAAGCAACCACCAAATGATTATTATATGCAGATAGAATGGTGGGTTGGAATATGGACGACATGCAGTCTGGGGAATGTTCACCTGTCATAAGAAAAGATGCTGTATGGCTTCTGATAGCAGAATAATGATGCTAGACAATAGGCATTATTCCATCTGTATGGACAGATTTGAAACAGTGGGCTTTGGACTGGTGGACCGTCCCATTTGATGAATATGGAGGCAGTGCGCTGGGTTATTGTGAGAGTAAAAGCGCGACAGTTGATATTACAGTTGTAGATGTTGTTCTCCTTTCCCGTGATTAAAGGTCCTGAGGTCAGATGTGACAGCGGGTTATAAATCATCACCTGTTATCATATATTATAAGACCAAATCATTTCTGGCATACCATGATGCCGATTCAACCCTTCCATCTCAACCAGGGTTGTGTCTCGGTCCATCTAATAAATCAGAAACACTGGAGTCTCTCTGCTTAATGAAAGATTAGACACGATAAAAACTACATTATAAACCAAAGTCCTGTTTATCGGCATTAAAGCTCGAACTGTCGGTAACAGTAAGCTTCTGCATGTAAACAAGCCAACATTTTATCAATGAGGCCATTATTGGGATAAAGTGGAGCAAAATATGGCAATGTTACTCTTTTTCTTGGTTAAGATGGCATTGGTGGGGACAAAGTGGAGCAAAATATGGCAATGATACCCTTTTGGTTGGTCAAGGAGGCCATTGTGGGGACAAAGTGAAGCAAAATATGGCAATGCCATCCTTTTGGTTGGTGGTTCTTTCCCGGAAGCTTTTTAGTGAACTCAGTCCTCAGGGTTCAATCAAGTGTCTGCTGACAGAGTTTCACAAGCCCTTCATCTTTGTCACCACGGAGATAGAGAGCTTTCATGAAGTCAATAGAATCATACACTGGAGCCGCCTCCATAACATGGTGGTTATGTTATGAATAATCTGTCTGAGAGTGTCACGCCCTGACCTTAGATATCTCTAGTTTTCTATATATTTTGGTTAGGTCAGGGTGTGACTAGGGTGGGTACTCTAGTTTTTGTATGTCTATGTTGGCCTGATATGGTTCCCAATCTGAGACAGCAGTTTATCATTGTCTCTGATTGGGGATCATATTTAGCAGCCATTTTCCTCATTTGTGTTGTGGGATCGTGTCTATGTTTAGTTGCCTGTCAGCACTATTTGTATAGCTTCACGTTTCGTTCTGTGATTTTGTTTTTTGTTCAGTGTTCATTCATTAAAAGAGAATGTACGCATACCACGCTGCGCCTTGGTCTGACCCTTATGACGAAGGTGACAGAGACTTCACTATGGTCGAGTCAAATTCATTTCATATCGGGAGAAGAAGGGAGAGAAAGAATAAAAAAGTCAGAGAGAGAGAGAAAAACATATGTTTTTGGTTTCACATTGGTTGTTGGAACAAAGCCATATATTTCATGGTCGAAAAAAATAACGTTTTTTAAACGTCCTGAGAACAGAAGTTAAAAGTTAGCCTATTATGGGAACATTTACTCTGGTTAATGGGTTATTTTGAGTTTTTTTTAATAGCTTCCTTAAAAGTTTCACTGAATGCTTTAATAGGACTTAACACTGCTAGCATATTTAGGATTTCATTTTCTGAAGTACAGTTAGGACACATGGCCAGTCATTTCCTGAGGAATAATCATGAGAACACGTATTGTTTTATTGGGACACTGCATCAGTTAGATTCAAACCTATGACTTTCTATCCCTGTCTATCCCTGGAATTAGTCCACTGCACCACCAGGATGGCGCTAGCATGCCATGGTTTTTTGCGCATACAAAGCTGTTTATTTTAGTCCTTTCAAAGGAAACAAGCACTCATTAAGATCAGATGGGGCCAATTAGTTGGCGCAGCCAACACACCTGAACCCACTTCACAAGATGGAGGATAGAGAGAGTTTTGTTGATGCTGAGAACGGAATGTAGATGTTTTTAAGTAACATTCTGAGAATGGAATTTAGAGCGTATTGATGTTAATGAGTACAACATTCCCAGAATCGCTTAAGTCACTCCATTTTAAAAATGTTCCCAGAATGTAATACAAATATGACATTAAATGGAACCACGTGGGAACTGTGGAAGTACTAAAATTCTCACAGAAGAACATCGTTTTTTAACATTTTCGGAACAATTTGAGAACATGAGATTAAATAGAACCATGAAAAAACCTGTAGGAAACATTATGCTGAAGTACTGAAATTCACACATTGTTTCTTAATATTCTCTGAACTTTTTGAGAACATTCCCAATGTCAAACCAGTTGTAGAACGTTCCTAGAACATTACCAACATTGAAATTAAATGTAACCATGTTCAATTTTTTAGGAAATGTTCTGTTGAAGTTATGAAATACCAAGAAAATATACTTTTTTGTCAGGTTCCTGAACTGTGTTAATAAGAATGTCCCAAAGCCAAGTAACTTTCCTGCACCATTCCTAGAAAGTTGTGGGAAGGTTGAATGCAAAATAACCACAGGACAATCACGCTCTCACCAAGCTCTAAGAAACATGGTTCTCAGAACATTATGTGCTAGCTGGGTCCAGTCCCATCAATGTCACCTGGCCTTTAAACATCTGCTGGCTTAGATTGCTGGTTCCGTGGGCCGGGGAGCATGAGGTGTAGCTGAGGCTAGCACCCAGCCATCCTCTAGCAGGGGTCAAAAGTAGTGCACTATATAGGGAATAGGGTACCATATGGGAGGCAGGACAGAGCGGCCAACTCAAAACTCAAAACATCTGCTCCCATGCTTCCCCTCTCTGGCGCTTGAGGGCGCCAGTCTGCACTTCATCTCTCCCTGTGTTGCAATAAATATCTTTGTTCATTAATCCCTGTTTCCTGGTCTGAGTTTGCACTTGGGTTCCCCTGTGCTGTTCCGCTTAACAGTACAAAAACTCAAAGTGTCCAAGTGGTGTGTTGAATGCCGTTTTCCACTCATCCCCCTCTCTGATGCGGAAAAGGTGGTAGGCATTCTGGGGGTGGAGTTTAGTGAAAAACCGTGGCACCATGGAGGGGGGGCAGAACTGATGAGTGGCAGGGGATACGTGTTCCTGACAGTGATACTATTCAACCCACGGAAGTGACCCATGACCCATCTTTTTTCTTGACAAAGAAAAAACACACTTTGATTTCTCATACAGTTAAGCGGAGCAACACAGGGGAACCCAAGAGCAGACTCAGACCAGGAAACAGGGATGAATGAACCAAGATATTTATTGGAACACAGGGAGAGATTAAGTGCAGATCCAGGGAAGCTTGGATGAGTTGTAGGAAGCCAGATGTGGAGGCTGAGGTTGGAGTGAGCTGGGTTGGGACTGTTGATTATGTGGAAACTGATCATCTCCTGATGAATACACACAAGGTTGGTCTCAAACAGAGGTCTGGGGGAAGATGGGCCGGCGATTTGACTCAACAATATTTCCCCCATAACGGCCGAGCCTCCTCTTACTGGACGCAGGGAACAAGTGGAGACCATCTGGCCAACCTGGACACAGTATAGACAGCTCCTAGTATCTGCCTCTCCTCTGGAGATAGATGGGTCCGGCCGGGCTGCATGGGTTCAGGCTTAGACATGCCTGGGGTAGGGATGCAGTCTGAGGAGAAGGGCAAGGTACTGAAGCAGATGTTAAGGTACTTGCAACCCTACCTACCCTCTCCCTCCAACACTCCCAGAGACGGTTGTCAATGCGGATAGTGAGAGAAATGAGTTCATCAAGATCATCAGGCTCCTCCCTGGACACCAACTCGTCCTTGAGGGTCTCAGTGAGTGAGTTCCAGAATGCTCCCTGAAGAGCCTCCTCATTCCAGCCGCGCTCTGCGGCGAGGGTGCGGAACTCACATGCCATTTCAGCAACACTCTGGGCACCTTGACGGAGGGACAGGAGTTGTTTAGCGGCATCCTTTCCACAGACCGGGTGGTCGAAGACCTTCCTGCTATAATCTGCTATAGGAGAAGCAAATGGGTGACAGAATGCAGAAGCCATCATACGAAGCATCGGGGAGTACTGGCATTCCGGTTGGTATGGTGACATCGGCTCTGGGTCGCTGCCGATGGAACCTGGGGTGCCTAGCCAACATGTTGGGCTTCCACGCCCAAGCTGGCTCAAGAAGTTTCCTTGTCCCGGTTGGCTCGGATGGCGCACATCCCACGTCGGGACTCAGACGGATCGTCAGTTCTTATTCGCCCAGCCGGTCCAGGATTATTATTTAAAAATTGGTGACGTCGGGGTGGATTCCGCCGCCGATGGACCCGGGGGTGCGTAAGCCAGCCGGTCGGGCATCCACACCCTGGTTGGCTCGAGAGGTTTCGTTGCCTCGGGTGGCTCGGCAGGTTTCCATCCCACGTCACACTCCGCTGGATAGTCGGGCTGCCTCGACAGGCGTCAGTCAGGTGTCTTGCCTCAGCCGGATGTTAGGCTTCCATGCCTCAGTCGGCTCGCCAGGCTCCCACACTCCTGTCGGTTCGTCAGGCTTCCACGCCCCAACCGGCTTGCCCAGCGCCCATGTCTCGGCCGGTTCGCCCAAGTGGGACACCGGGTGATGCCCCAAGAGGGTTGAGGTTCTGTCACATCTGCTCCCACTCTTCCCCCCCCTGGCGCTCGAGGGCACCAGGTTGCCCTGCATCACATCTCCCTCGCTGCAGCGGGATCTACAAGCATCTTGCCTCAGACAGATTGTCGGTCTTCCATGCCTCAGGAGGCTCGCCAGGTTCTCACACTCCTGCCAGATAGTTGGGCTCCCACGCCCCAACCGGCTTTCCCTGGGCCCATGTCTCGGCCGGCTTGCCCGGGTGGACGCCGGATGGCGCCCCTAGAGGGAGGGGGGGTGGTACTGTCATGTCTACTCCCACTCTTCCCCCCTCTGGCGCTTGAGGGCACCAGTCTGCCCTGCTTCACCCAATCCTATCATCTATTATACACACCTGCCTTCCCTCTTCACGTGCATCAGCGATATTGGACTCACCTGGACTCATCATCTGTTTATTACCTCCCCTATATTTGTCTGCTCTGTTCCCGCTGCTGCAGTAATAGTTGTTTTGTCTGTGTTACCTGTTTGCTGATGCTGTTACTGTCTTGTTCCATGTCCGTTCTATATTAAATGTTTTACTCCCCGTACCTGCTTCGTCTCTCCAGTGTCATCCCATGTGACACGTCTAGCCTTCTGCGGTGTTAGTCTTTCTGCAGGCCTGTCTGCTGTCCTCTCTACCGCCGGCCCATGCATCATCAGAGAGCTTGGCCCGGCGTTGTCGTCATAGCGATAGCTCAGGGCACACACACATGAGCGCATAAACATACCATCACCAGACACCCTTATATCTGGAGCTTTAGTTGGTAGAGCGGTGGACCCCTCCATCTATAGCCCGCCTGCTGCTTACTCCTCTGATAGAAAGAGGAAGAAATGAGAAGAAGAGAAATCTTCTGCTGGCTACTGCCCCTTGACTTGATTTTCATCATTGTTACAGGCGGTTACAAAGGAGCCTCATCACCCAGAGGTCAGGGGTTAACCGCCCTATGAGGGAGGAAATGAGAAATGAGAAAGTCGGGAGGGAGGGAGGGAGATGTGAGGAGGGAGAGGGAATGGCTCGTCTGACCAACAACAAGAGGTGCGCAAACATTTCTTTTATTTTCAGGCGATTTCAGATTGATTCCTCGGAGGGTATAACGAGAGTACTTTTGGTACTTTTGATAGAAGTGTGTGTGCATGTGTGTGTGGGTGTGAGTGTGTGTGTGTGTGCATGACACACACTCATGCATGTACAGAGAACAAGACGTGTGTTCTCGTCTCCCGTTATTGACACCTGCCGTGATATTTCTGGAGAAGCGTCCTAACATGCCAATCACACCGAGCAGCGACTCAATTTAATGAAATATACTTGCTGTCTGTCATCCTTTCAGAAAGCAGACACGTTTTCATTACGCCCGCACAAAACATGACATTTGACACCCATCTCAGTCACCCAGACACAAATAATATCCAGTCCTCAAAACAGCCCCCATCTGCCTGTCTGTCTGTCTCTCTCTCTCCTTTCTGTATCAAACCATTTTTACTCCCATTCTCTCCCCCTACTCTCTTTACTCCCCCTCCCCACATCCTCCATATCTCTTTCTCTCTCTGCCTACAGTCCCCTCTCTCCTCCTCCCAGCCTCCTCCCTCTCTCACTCCATGTCCAACGCTCCCTCCCTCTACAGGTACACGATTCCTTCCGCATTATGGTCCCTGGGTGGAGTGAGGACACAGGGGAGGACACCGGCTCCCCTCCTAAAAGCCTCTGGAGGAGAAAAAAACAGAGTACGGAATCAGGTCACTCAGACCTCTCGCTGTCCCTCCTTTTCTCTCTCCCTCTATCTCTATTTCTCTGTCTGCCAGCCAGCTACAGTACAAAGAGAGCTCTCTTCTGGACTGGACATACAGCTCAGTAGACACAGACTAGAGAGAGAGACAGAAAGAGAGAGAGGGGGGGGTGAGAGAGAGGGAGAGAGAGAGAGAGAGAAAGAGAGAGAGAGAGAAGAGAGAGAGAGAGAGAGAGAGAGAGAGAGAGAGAGAGAGAGAGAGAGAGAAAGAGAGAGAGAGAGAGAGAGAGGGGGGGTGAGAGAGAGAGAGAGAGAGAGAGAGAGAGGGAGAGAGAGAGAGAGAGAGAGAGAGAGAAGAGAGAGAGAGGAGAGAGAGAGAGAGAGAGAGAGAGAGAGAGAGAGAGAGAGAGAGAAAGAGAGAGAGAGAGAGAGAGAGAGAGAGAGAGAGAGAGAGAGAGAGAGAGAGGGGGCACAATGCGATTAAAGGGACTGAATGAGATCCACTGTTCAACGCTCTCTGATGTTGGGCCTAATCTGGGCCTGCAGTGTCACAAAGAGGAGTCCTATGGTCCGCTGGTTCAGGAAGTTAATGACACACATTATACTGGTAGACGTGTTTCCCCACAACACCACTCCACCACAGCAGAGCCATGAAGCATCACTTATTTTCCACTTCTCTGTATGTCTATAAAAACAACACAACAAATATAGGTGGGTAGTCTAATAATTGGTGCAACCGGCAAACCTGTATTTCCATGAACTTCACAACACATAATTACATACAATGTTAACACTGTGTGAAATAGCTTGCCTGTCAAATTGAATGCTGGGCACAACAACCTTGCATAACTGCCTACGCATTCACATTCATTATGCAATCATAACAACGTGGGACAGCCACAACACATCGCACCGTGGACGTTTTCTATTGTATTCATCTGTCCTTTAACTAGGTGAGTCCCATTGAGACAGGAACACCTATGTGAGAATGCTATTCATTGACTACAACTCAGTGTTCAACACCATAGTGCCCCCAAAGCTCATCAATAAGCTAAGGACCCTGGGACTAAACACCTCCCTCTGCAACTGGATTCTGGACTTCCTGACGGGCCGCCCCCAGGTGGTGAGGTTAGGTATCAACACATCTGCCACACAGATCCTCAACACAGAGGCCCCTCAGGGGTGAGTGCTCAGTCCTCTCCTGTACTCCCTGTTCACTCATGGCTGCACGGCCAAGCACGACTTCAACACCATCATTAAATTTGCAGATGACACAACAGAGGTAGGCCTGATCATCGACAACAACAAGACAGCCTATAGGGAGAAGGTCAGAGACCTGGCCGTGTGGTGCCAGGACAAGAACCTCTCCCGCAACGTGATCTCTCTCCGCAAGGAGATGATTGTGGACAACAGGAAAAAGAGGACCAAGCACGCCCCCATTCTCACCGACTGGGCTGCAGTGGAGCAGGTTGAGAGCTTCAAGTTCCTTGGTGTCCACACCACCAACAAACTAACATGGTCCAAACACACCAAGACAGTCGTGAAGAGGGCACGACAAAACCTATTCCCCCTCATGAGACTTTAATAACTCTACCTACATGTACATACTACCTCAACTAACTCGTGCCCCTGCACATTGACTCTGTACCGGTACCCCCCTGAATATAGTCTCGCAATTGTTATTTCCCTGCTGCTCTTTAATTACTTGTTCTTTTTATCTCTTATTCATATCTGTTTTTTGGAAATTGCTTTGTTTTTAGGGGCTCGTAAGTACGGATTTCCCTGTTGTATTCGGCGCATGTGACTAATAACATTTGATTTGATTTGAATCTCTATTTCAAGGCACTTGGCTGCCAAGTGAGTCCCATCGAGACAGGAATCTGTTATTGAAGGGACTTGACTGCCGACGTGGACTTGACTTGAACTTGAGACAGTTATGTCCCTCCACAGTGTTGTCTGTACAGTTGCAGCCCCATGCAGAGAGCTCGGTGATGGGAGTGCAATGTGCAGTCTGTCTGAGCGCTGATCCATGGCAACCCTTCGTCCCGCTCGCCGCGCATGACAGAGCGCAGGATGGCACGCTAACGCCGCCCACCGCCATTCCCTCTACGCTCCCTCCCTCCCTGGCCAGCACCACAAACACTGGCCAGCTTCTCTATCTTTCATTTTCTCCCTCTAGTATCATCCCTCTCCCTCCAGCATCATCCCTGTTCATTATCCTCTCCTCCCTCTCCCTCTAGTATCATCCCTGTTCATTATCCTCTCCGCACTCTCCCTCTAGTATCACCCCTCTCCCTCCAGTATCATCCCTGTTCATTATCCTCTCCTCCCTCTCCCTCCCAGTATCACCCCTCTCCCTCCAGCATCATCCCTCTCCCTCATTATCCTCTCCTCCCTCTCCTCCATATCCTCCATCTCCCTCCAGTATCATCCCTGTTCATCCTCTCCTCCCTCTCCCTCCAGTATCATCTCCCTCCATCATCCCTCTCCTCCTCTCCTCCATCTCCCTCTAGTATCACCATCCTCTCCCTCCAGCATCATCCCTGTTCAGTATCTCCTCCATCTCCTCCCTCCAGTATCATCCCTGTTCATCATCCTCTCCTCCTCACCCTCCATCATCCCTATTCATCATCCTCTCCTCCCCACCCTCCATTATCATCCCTATTCACCATCCTCTCCTCCCTCACCCTATCATCCCTGTTCATCATCCTCTCCCTCCATTATCATCCCTATTCATCCTCTCCTCCCTCTCCCTCCAGTATCATCCCTGTTCACCATCATCCTCTCCCTCCAGTATCATCCCTGTTCATCATCCTCTCCCTCCAGTATCATCCCTGTTCATCATCTCTCCCTCCATTATCATCATCCCTCCAGTATCATCCCTGTTCATCATCCTCTCCTCTCTCCCTCCAGTATCATCCCTGTTCATCATCCTCTCCCTCCAGTATCATCCCTGTTCATCATCCTCTCCCTCCAGTATCATCCCTGTTCATCATCCTCTCACTCCAGTATCATCCCTGTTCATCATCCTCTCCCTCCATTATCATCCTATTCATCATCCCTCCCTTCTCACCCTCCAGTATCATCCCTGTTCATCATCCTCTCCTCCAGTATCATCCCTGTTCATCATCCTCTCCCTCCAGTATCATCCCTGTTCATCATCCTCTCCCTCCATTATCATCCCTATTCACCATCCCTCAGTATCTCCCTGTTCATCATCCTCTCCCTCCAGTATCATCCCTGTTCATCATCCTCTCCCTCCAGTATCATCCCTGTTCATCATCCTCTCCCTCCAGTATCATCCCTGTTCACCATCCTTCATCACCCTCTATCATCCTGTTCATCATCCCTCCAGTATCATCCCTGTTCATCATCCTCTCCCTCCCATCCTCTCCCTCAGTATCATCCCTGTTCATCATCCTCTCCCTCCAGTATCATCCCTGTTCATCATCCTCACCCTCCAGTATCATCCATGTTCATCATCCTCTCCCTCCAGTATCATCCCTGTTCATCATCCTCTCCCTTGGAAGTATCCATCCAGGGTCCTTCATCAGTTCAGGTCCCTGTATCATCCCTGCTCTCCCTCCAGTTTCATCCCTGTTCACCATCACTCTCCTGACTCCAGTATCATCCCTGTTCATCATCCTCTCCCTCCAGTATCATCCCTGTTCATCATCCTCTCCCTCCAGTATCAATGTTCATCATCCTCTCCTCCAGTATCATCCCTATTCATCATCCTCTCCTCCCTCTCCCTCCATTATCATCCCTATTCACCATCCTCTCCTCCCTCATGGTCCAGTATCATCCCTGTCATCATCCTCACCCTCCAGTATCATCCCTGTTCATCATCCTCCTCCCTCCAGTATCATCCCTGTTCATCATCCTCTCCCTCCAGTATCATCCCTGTTCATCATCCTCTCCCTCCAGTATCATCCCTATTCACCATCTCCTCCCCCCACCCTCCAGTATCATCCCTGTTCATCACTCTCCCTCCAGTCATCCTGTTCATCATCCTCACCCTCCAGTATCATCACCCTGTATCATGTCATCATCCTCTCCCTCCAGTATCATCCCTATTCATCATCCCTGTATCAGCCTGTCCTCCCTCTCCCTCCAGTATCATCCCTCATTCACCATCTATCATCCTCACCCTCCAGGGGCTTATCATCCCTATCAGGTTCATCATCCTCACCCTCAGTATCATCCCTGTTCAGTATCATCCCTGTTCATCATCCTCTCCCTCCAGTATCTCCCTGGGGATCCTCTCCTCCAGTATCATCCCTATTCTCATATCTCCCCACACCCTCCAGTATCATCCCTGTTCATCATCCTCTCCTCCAGTATCATCCTGTTCATCATCCTCTCCCTCCATTATCAGTTCATCATCCAGGGGTTCATCATCCTCTCCTCCATTATCATCTGTTCAGTTCCATGATGTTCATCATTATCCCTCCATGTTTCATCCCTATTCATCATTTTCTCAGAGTCCTGTGTCCAGATCAATAGGTCATGTACCCTCCAGAATCATCCCTGTTCATCATCCTACTCCAGATTTACCTCCCCATCATCTATAGAGCCCTGAAACCATATCATCCCTGTTCATCATGGACTCCCTCCAGTATGATTAGCTATTCATCATCCTCTCCTCCCTCACAGTATCATCCCTGTTCATCAGAGCTCACACTCCAGTATCATCCCTGTTCATCATCCTCATCTCTCCAGACATCCCTGTTCATCATCCTCTCCACTCAGTATCATCCCTGTTCATTCCTATGGAGGCAAAATAGTCAGACTTTTGGAGTGTCCTCTCCCTGTGTATCATCCACCATTCATTCAGTCTCCCTGGGGACCTAAAGGAGTGTCATCCTGTTCATCATCCTCTCCTAGCGTGTGCTTGGGTGTTGAAAACAGGGGTCCTGAAGAGGTTTATCATCTGCAGTTTGGATGCACATTCATCATCCTCTCCTGTGTGTGTGTGAGAGAGAATGTGTCATGTGTTGGAATATGTCACCTCACTAGATTTACCTCCCCTGTTCAGTCATCTAAAACAGACTGTGATTGCATTGGCTTGTCCCTCTCCAGGATCATCTCATCACCTGGCTGACAGTGATGTGTTGCTTGTCATGTCTCTCAGCAGATCATCCCTGGTTTATGGGAGGCAGTCTCTGAGACCTGGGCTGTGTCATGTGTTGGCATTGTCTGCCTCACAGACATTGTGTGCATCCTCTACCTGTGCTGTGTATGTGTTACCTGTCTGTCCTCACAGATCTGAGGAGAGATTAAATATTTGTCTTTGTGTTTTACCTGACTGTGTTGTGTTGGGTCTGCCTCACAGACCGGAGAGGCAGTCTCTACCTGGCTGTGTTGTGTTGGCATTGTCTGCCTCACAGACAGGAGAGGCATCTCTACCTGGCTGTGTTGTGTATGTCACCATCCAGACAGGACCCTCCAGTCTCTACCTCATGTGTTGTATCATGGCTTGTCTGCCTCACAGACAGGAGAGGCATCTCTACCTGGCTGTGTTGTGTTGGCTTGTCTGCCTCACAGACAGGAGAGGCAGTCTCTACCTGGCTGTGTTGTGTTGGCTTGTCTGCCTCACAGACAGGAGAGGCAGTCTCCACCTGGCTGTGTTGTGTTGGCTTGTCTGCCTCACAGACAGGAGAGGCATCTCTACCTGGCTGTGTTGTGTTGGCTTGTCTGCCTCACAGACAGGAGAGGCAGTCTCTACCTGGCTGTGTTGTGTTGGCTTGTCTGCCTCACAGATAGGGAGGTTCAGGTCTCTACCTGGCTGTGTTGTGGGCTTACTGAGACAGGAGAGGCAGTCTCTACCTGGCTGTGTTGTGTTGGCTTGTCTGCCTCACAGACAGGAGGCAGTCTCCACCTGGCTGTGTTGTGTTGGCTTGTCTGCCTCACAGACAGGAGAGGCAGTCTCTACCTGGCTGTGTTGTGTTGGCTTGTCTGCCTCACAGACAGGAGAGGCAGTCTCTACCTGGCTGTGTTGTGTTGGCTTGTCTGCCTCACAGACAGGGAGGCAGTCTCTACCTGGCTGTGTTGTGTTGGCTTGTCTGCCTCACAGACAGGAGAGGCAGTCTCCACCTGGCTGTGTTGTGTTGGCTTGTCTGCCTCACAGACAGGAGAGGCAGTCTCTACCTGGCTGTGTTGTGTTGGCTTGTCTGCCTCACAGACAGGAGAGGCAGTCTCTACCTGGCTGTGTTGTGTTGGCTTGTCTGCCTCACAGACAGGAGAGGCAGTCTCTACCTGGCTGTGTTGTGTTGGCTTGTCTGCCTCACAGACAGGAGAGGCAGTCTCTACCTGGCTGTGTTGTGTTGGCTTGTCTGCCTCACAGACAGGAGAGGCAGTCTCTACCTGGTTGTGTTGTGTTGGCTTGTCTGCCTCACAGACAGGAGAGGCAGTCTCTACCTGGCTGTGTTGTGTTGGCTTTTCTGCCTCACAGACAGGAGAGGCAGTTTTGATATTGTGCTGTTCTCCATAATTCATGTTTATGTATGATCCCATCTGTCAGAATCAATGGGGGAACAACAGATCTGTGTGGGGTAGAGAACACAATCAAATTAAACTAAATGACACTCGCTGATTTCAGGGGAAACCGGGTGTAAATTGAGACATCCAGAAACGAGCCGGAAGACAGCGAGAAAAGGAGTGGGGCATCGGCTGGTTGAAGAGGCACTGGGTTAATCCAAGAATAATGTGTTGTGATGGATTCTGACCTTTTGTGGGTTAGTATCATGTATGGAGATTTAATTAGTGTGTGTCAGGCGGAGACCACTGCGGCTGCACCTTGAATGGCACCCCATTTCCCTACATAGTGCACTATGGGGCCCTGGTCAAAAGTAGTGCACTACATAGGGATTAAGGTGCCATTTGGAACACGACTGTGTTTTAATGAAGCCAGATCCGGAGGATGTGGAGGGGACTGAATCACCAGACGACGCTGATTAAACTCCAATCACCACTCAGCTCATAAAGAAGGCAGCCCGGAACAGGACACAATATACAAAGGTTGATCCAATTAAGAGACGGAAGGAAGAAGAGCTATTATCAAAAAGAAGAACATCAAACATGAACTTAGTCCAGATGAGTGTTGCCTTCCGAGCTGCTTTCAAGTGGGGGGAGATGGAGGGACTGGCAACGGAGCAGAATAATCTAATTCATTGGAAATAATTCAGAATGTGATGTCAACGTGGATGACAAATGTAGAAGAATAGCCGATAGCATGCTACTTAACGACATGTCATTTATGATCATTAGGAAGTGGGGAGTGAGGGCGAGGAGGACCGCAGCCATGTGACAGGGGTGAACTTGCCTCTCCTCTTTGTGAGCAGCATAGAGTGGTGAGAAAACCACTCAACTAGCCATGTTTAGAGCAGAACAGGCGAGAGAGAAAGAGGGAGAGAAGAGAAAGGAGAGACTTTCCTGCGTCTTGTTGTTTCTCTCTGATTCCTGCTGACATGGTGAACGGGTCCATGAAGGAGCGTTTCTTTGTACAGGTCACATGCCATTTCACAATGATCTATGGACCCGGCCCACACTGATACTGTTGAGCATGCATTATGTGGTTCAGTCGAGCGTGGCGGTTTGGGGAAACACATCCTCCTCCTCTGTCCCTGTCCTGATGCAGCTCCTTTACCGACAAGAGGTACAGTAGTTCCCGCTGGAAACCAACAAAGGCCTGACCTCGCAAAACAGCCTTTAATAGGTATTGTCACGGCTGGGCTGGACAGCCATAGGCCCACTGTTGACTCACGAGGGGAGAATAAAGCTGTGCCATAGTGACCTTTTTAAATGTCCTAAAGCCTAACATGGCTGTCGCTGTGACATTGATGTGGTAGCACGCTGTTATGGACAAATCCTAACTTGAGTTACGCACTTCTGGGTTGGGGAAATCAGCGTTGAAGTCAACGGGAGATTTGCACAAATCGTATTGATTGCACCACCTACTGCTGGCACAGGGATGGAGTAAGAACTCTGCATACATTCACATCTCCATTCATACGTTCTGATCAAAAGGCGCCAAATCCAAGCAACACCATCTAGGAAAACCAATCCCATCACTGAGAGTAAACTACCGCCTGCTTCAACCAATCGACTGTAGCTCCCTGTAATCTGACATCCAATCACATCAGAGCGTTCAACGTGGTTCACCTCTACCTCTGAGCTTTTCTGTAATTCCATATCTGTATCGTACCCCCTTTTCCTTCCATTTCTCTGCTCTTCAAATAGCTGCATGCTGCCAAGTTCAAACCCACAGGGACTATTCTTTGACTTATCCAACATTAAGTCCACCGGCAGATTTAACAGCCCACATGTATCTGGGATACCTTCTGATGTTACAGAATGCTTTTTCAGATATATATAACTTAACTTACTAAATTGTTTTGTTTTTTCATGATAAATTGCTTAATTCACTTCTGTCAATGAAGCTCTCACAAGCCAGCTATTATTATTGTCTGAAAAACAAACTGCTACAACAGAGATGTTAGAGACAAGAGCATTCTCTGCACTCTAGAGTGGCCCTAACGCAAAGTGGCAATCACACAAATTGGTACTCCTTACAAAGACAGAGGCCATCTAATGAGTTGAGGTGAATGACCATTGTCTTTTTGTGTGTGTGTGTGTGTGTGTGTGTGTGTGTGTGTGTGTGTGTGTGTGTGTGTGTGTGTGTGTGTGTGTGTGTGTGTGTGTGTGTGTGTGTGTGTGTGTGTGTGTGTGTGTGTGTGTGTGTGTGTGTGTGTGTGTGTGTGTGTGTGTGTGTCTGTGAGTGCATGCATATATCGTCTACTCCTCTGTGCAGCCAAGCTACTCTAATGAGCCTAGGGGCAGTTCATCCATTCTATAATTGGGGGAAACATATGATGTGAAAAACATGACAAGAGAGATTGAAAAGAAGAGAGAACCAGAACCAGAGAGAGAGAGAGGGAAAGAGAGAGAGAGTAAGATAGAAAGAACGAGAGGGGGAGAGAGAGGGGAGAGAAATAAAGAGAGAGAGTAAGAGAGAGAGAGAGAGAGAGAGAGAAGGGGAGATAGAGAGGGGGAGAGAGAGAAAGAGAGAGAGTGAGCAAGAGAGAAACAGAGAGAGAGAGAAAGAAAGAGATGGGGAGACTAAGAGAGAGCAGGAGAGAGAGAGAGAGACAGAGCGAGAGAGAGAGAGAGAGAGAGAGAGAGAGGGGAGGAGAGAGAGAGAGAGCGAGAGCGAGAGAGAGAGGGCGAGAGAGAGAGAGAGAGAGAGAGAGACAGAGCGAGAGAGAGCATCAAAGAGAGAGAGTAACAGAGAGAGAGAGAGAGAGAGAGACAGAGAGAGAGACAGAGCGAGAGAGAGACAAGAGAGAGAGAGAGAGAGAGAGAGAGAGAGAGAGAGAGAGAGAGAAGGGGCCTTCTCTTTAACTCTCTCTGTGGTTCTATGGTTCCTCATTAGACTTTTATATGAGCACAAACCCAAAGCTACTAGCTGTTATTAGCTGCTGTTGCTTCTCTGCCATGCAGTCTCTCTCCTCTCTGCTCTAAAGCCCTGTGTTTGGAGCCTGTGACTATCTTGGCTGCTGCATTTGGAGGGAAGAGAGCGAATGATGACTTGAACTACATTTCTGGCAACATTCAAGATGTGGCGTGCTGGGGGGGGGGACATTCCCCTTCATGCATTATTGAAAAGAGAGCGAGGAATTAATTGGAGACTAACAACCAGGATTTGTGTAAAATTATCAGTGTGATACTAGGGAGACATCTCCCCCACACATACACAGCTACTGTAGCAGGTTATCTCTCTCTCTGTCTCTCTCTGTCTTGTGTCATCCCCCATCTCTGTGTCTTGTCATACAACATGTTCCCATTGTGCAAAGATCCAAGAACAACACAGACGCCCCGCCATTTACCTCTAATCACTTACTAATTTGTGTGTGTTTGTGTGTACGTGAGTGTGCGCGTGTGTGTGTGTGTATAGGGATATATATATATATATATATATATATATATATATATATATATATATATATATATATGTCTGCTGTTTGCTGATGATCTGGTGCTTCTGTCACCAACCAAGGAGGGCCTACAGCAGCACCTAGATCTTATGCACAGATTCTGTCAGACCTGGGCCCTGACAGTAAATCTGTGTGTGTGTGTGTGTGTGTGTGTGTGTGTGTGTGTGTGTTGTGCATGTATGTGTGTGTTTGTGTGTTTGTGTGTGTGTGTGTGTGTGTGTGTGTGTGTGTGTGTGTGTGTGTGTGTGTGTGTGTGTGTGTTTGTGTGTGTGTGTGTGTGTGTGTGTGTGTGTGTGTGTGTGTTTGTGAGTGCATGCATGCGTGTGTGTGTGGGTTTGTGTGTGTGTGTGTGTGAGTGCATGCGTGCGTGTGTGTGTTTGTGTATGTATGTGTGTGTTTGTGTGGGAGTGCGTGCGTGCGTGCGCACGTGTGTGTGTGTGTGTGGGGGGTGTGGGTGTGTGTGTGTGTGTGTGTGTGTGTGTGTGTGTGTGTGTGTGTGTGTGTGTGTGTGTGTGTGTGTGTGTGTGTGTGTGTGTGTGTGTGTGTGTGTGTGTGTGTGTGTGTGTGCGTGCGTGGGCCTGCCTCTATATATGAACATGTGTTTGAAGTCATATCCCTGTAAATCCAGGCACTCATTTATGCAACCCCCCTCCTTGAATATCAATAATTTCAAAACCTTCAGAGATCATGTGTTTAGGGATGTTTTTGTTTGCCGTATCATCAAAGTGCTTCTCCCTGCCTTTAATGGAAAAGGGCCTAGTATCCATAGTGACGGAGCGGCCAGGGGAGAGTAAGGACCATCCATCTCCAGGCTGGGGCTTTGTGACGGCGAATTCCTCTAATTTATACCGCAACCGCCAAACTGTGGCGCGTGCTGAAATGGCACCATTCCTCACCGCTAACCCATGTCCCCCCCCCCCCCCCCCCCCAACGATGGCCAATGATTTATCCCTCACCGGAAACACCAGCAGCAGAACACAGCATGCCTCTGATACAGGTCTCTGTTTTTCAGTTGAGATAGTCTCTCTGAATCATACTGTAAAAAGGAAGAGAGGGGTTGAATTTGGGAATCGGAGAATCACGCCCTTCCTCGAGACTAAGATTAGTCATGTCGTTGCACCGTTAGGGACAACTTCATGTATTTAATCACAGTACAGTCAGACCAGTACAGACTTGTATACACTAGCACAGATCAATGAATGAATGAAGTGACCGTACAACTTTTGACACTCCTCAAATGAACGGAAAGAGAGGCTCACAAGCACTAACAAGAGAGGCTAACAAGCACTAACAAGCCACAAGCACCATTTACCTCTAATCACTTACAAGTGAGTTTGTGTGCACTAACAAGAGAGGCTAACAAGCACTAACAAGAGAGGCTCACAAGCACTAACAAGAGAGGCTAACAAGCACTAACAAGAGAGGCTAACAAGCACTAACAAGAGAGGCTAACAAGCACTAACAAGAGAGGCTCACAAGCACTAACAAGAGAGGCTAACAAGCACTAACAGGCTCACAAGCACTAACAGAGGCTAACAAGCACTAACAAGAGAGGCTACTCAACAGGCAGAACAAGCACTAACAAAGTTGAGGCTCACAATCACGGCACTAACAAACTAACAAGAGAGGCTAACAAGCACTAACAAGAGAGGCTAACACAGTACACTAACAAGAGAGGCTCACAAGCACTAACAAGAGAGGCTCACAAGCACTAACAAGAGAGGTTCACAAGCACTAACAAGAGAGGCTAACAAGCACTAACAAGGCTCACAAGCTAACAAGAGAGGCTCACAAGCACTAACAAACAAGCACTAACAAGAGAGGCACTAACAAGAGAGGCTAACAAGCACTAACAAGAGAGGCTCACAAGCACTAACAAGAGAACAAGCACTAACAAGAGAGGCTCACAAGCACTAACAAGAGAGCTAACAAGCACTAACAAGCACTAACAAGAGAGGCTCACAAGCACTAACAAGAGAGGCTAACAAGCACTAACAAGAGAGGCTAACAAGCACTAACAAGAGAGGCACTAACAAGAGAGGTTCACAAGCACTAACAAGAGAGGCTCACAAGCACTAACAAGAGAGGCTCACAAGCACTAACAAGAGAGGCTCACAAGCACTAACAAGAGAGGCTAACAAGCACTAACAAGAGAGGCTCACAAGCACTAACAAGAGAGGCTCACAAGCACTAACAAGAGAGGCTCACAAGCACTATCAAGCTCAGAAAAGTCTGAGGAATTTGAAGAGACCTCAACGCAACGCCATCCATCACTTTATACAGTTTCCAGAAACATCCATGCAGTGCATTAACCTCTTGAAACTCTGGGGGCGCAATTTCATTTTTGGATGAAAAACGTTCCCATTTTAAACAAGATATTTTGTCACAAAAAGATGCTCGACTATGCATATAATTGATAGCTTTGGAAAGAAAACACTCTGAATTTTCCAGAACTGCAAAGATATTGTCTGTGGGTGCCCTAGAACGGGAGCTACAGGCAAAACCAAGATGAAACGGCAAATCAGCAGGATTTTTGAGGCTCCGTTTTCCATTGTCTCCTTATATGGCTGTGAATGCGAGAGGAATGAGCCTGCCCTTTCTGTCGTTTCCCCAAGGTGTCTGCAGCATTGTGACGTATTTGTAGGCATATCATTGGAAGATTGACCATAAGAGACTACATTTTCCAGGTGTCCGCCCGGTGTCCTCCGTCGAAATTGATGCGTCATTTTCAGCTGCTGGTATTTTTCCATGCGATTCTGAGGGGAAAGCAGGCTTCCACGAACTGCATATCAATGAAGAGATATGTGAAAAAACACCTTGAGGATTGATTCTAAACAACATTTGCCATGTTTCGGTCGATATTATGGAGTTAATTCGGAAAAAGTTTGACGTTTTGGTGACTGAATTTTCGGTTCGTTTCGGTAGCCAAATGTGATGTACAAAACGGAGCGATTTCTCCCACACAAAGATTCTTTCAGGAAAAACCGAACATTTGCTATGTAACTGAGAGTCTCCTCATTGAAAACATCCGAAGCTCTTCAAAGGTAAATGATTTTATTTATTTGGTTATCTGGTTTTTGTGAAAATGTTGCGTGCTAAATGCTACGCAAAATGCTAAGCTAGCTTGCAATACTCTTACACAAATGATTGATTTGCTATGGTTCAAAAGCATATTTTGAAAATTTGAGATGACAGTGTTGTTAAGAAAAGGCTAAGCTTGAGAGCAGGCGCATTATTTTCATTTTATTTGCGATTTTCAGAAATCGTTAACGTTGCGTTATGCTAATGAGCCTGAGGCTTTATTCACGATCCCGGATCCGGGATGGGGAGTATCAAGAGGTTTTAATCACAATGTAACTGCAGATAGTGTGACTTTACGCAACGCCTTCGTCAATCCTATAGTGTAACTGCAGGAAACTATAGAGAACAGTAGAGATGGCAGGGAAGCTCTTTAGACTCAGAGGCCAGCTCACCTGCATTAAGACCCACTGATGGGTTTGTTTACTAGCTAATGTTCAGCACAGCAGCTGTGGAGAAACCTGCCTGACTGCTATTCATGTGGCTGTTACTGCTATTCAGGGAAATGGAAATTTCTCGTTTCTTCAGCTTGTCTGCATTTCATCTGAGGAGGAGCGGTAGTATAAACAAAATACTGTTGCGTCACATCGAAGCTCTGCTTTGAGAGACACCGCTGATGTAAGTTTTAACCTGAAGAGATTAAATGAAATGTGTTACTGAACTGCGAAAGCTGCAACGGAGTGAGGTAAATTATGTTCATTACTTGTGAGTGTGAATTGCCCAACCCTCTAAGACGGATAGAGAAACAGATCCCGAAGCTGGTTAACACTTCAAATGAATCCAATGGTGCAGCAGCCCACCCAGAAACATGGAGCCTCTAATACACCTTTAGAGAGACAAAACTCTCATTATGGTTCTGTTGTGTAGTGTGGGGTGATGAGCCTTCGCCTTTCATTTAGTAGAACTAAAGAAATACTCGGGAAATATGCACCTCTTGTTACTACGTGTTTCATTGTCAGAATGTAGAACGGATTTAACACAGTGTTCTAGTTGAATACAGCTCACTTATGAATCTCTACTCTTGTATTCCAGCATTGGTAATGCAAGGAAAATCAGACTGTTTTCAACATACTATCCACACTGGCTTGTGGTGAACAAAATTGATGTTGAATGACAAGACCAATCATCAAGACCTTGATTCGATGGATCAGGTGTGAAAATAGTTGGTTAGTACTGCTGTGTGTGTGTGTGTGTGTGTGTGTGTGTGTGTGTGTGTGTGTGTGTGTGTGTGTGTGTGTGTGTGTGTGTGTGTGTGTGTGTGTGTGTGTGTGTGTGTGTGTGTGTGTGTGTGTGTTTGGTACTCACAGCGCTGCTGCAGCGTATGTCCTTGACCTTGAGCCAGGCCAGGTCCAGGGTGCCCTCGCCCTTGTAGCACGACTGCAGTCGTTCCTTGATGCGCTCGTTGATCTCGCGCAGGGCGAACACGCACAGCGCTGACTCCTGCGAAGCCTCGCGTGGCCGCCGCTTCTGGCCCTTGGAGAAGATGGTGAATAGGACGTCATCGTCGGGCCCCACACCTAGCGAGCGCCCCAATATGGCACCCGCCTTGGAGAGGTAGGCCGCCTGTAGGAGCCGGTACTCCACGCCGCCCTTCACACAGCCCAGGGTACCTCCACATACGAGTTAAAGGCTGTGTCGTCTTTACACAGACGGACTATTTTAGAAGTGTACACCTGTTCTCGCCCCGTGGAGGAGGAGCCGGTGGCCGGCCCGTTCCCCATCTCCGGCTGCAGCGTGAGGAAGTAGACGAAGTTACCCGAGCCAAATCCGTAGACGTAGTAGATGTCGAAGTCAGGCACAATGGTGAACGTGTCTGACGGGATCTTGATCATGGACGCCACGAACTCGTCGTGGAAGACGTAGGCGAACATGCCGTCCTCCTCCGAGTTGCGCGCCAGCTTGCGGCTGGAGATGGTGGGGAAATACTCGGGTTTGCCGTCCACTGCCGTGGCCACAAACAGCTTGTCGGGCGATGAGTCCCCGTATGACACGATGACGCCGAACACCGAACCGCTCTCGTTGACACCGGACAGGTAGTGCTCCTTCTTGTGGAAGGGCTCTCCCAGCTTGAACAGGTCGTCCAGACGGAGGAGTTTACAGATGCCCTGATAGAGACTACCACAGGCTAATAGCCGGTTCTCCCGGTAGTCCATCAGCAGCATCTTGTTGACATTGTTGGTGAGGGACAGCGGCTCGCTGCAGGGCTGCACAATGCGTGGCGGGTAGCACTTGCGGTTGTCCTCGTCGGGGCCAGTCTCGTGATACACCTGCACGTTTAGGTCGGGGGACAGTTTGTAGATGCGGTTGACCGCTCCCAGGTACACGTTGCCGTTGCGTTCGTCCACGGCCACGTGGTTGAACTTCCACTCAGGGTTCTCGGTGCTGAACGTGCTATAGTCCTCCTCCTCAGCTGCTTCGATGGAGGCAGTGATGATAGTGATGCCGTCGGGGGAATGGGGGAGGGGCCTGGATGCCAACAAGAGAGGGATGGCCAGGGCAAACAGGAAGCAGCATAGGGTAAGACAGGAAGTCCATGTCCTGGTGTGGTGGGACTCCATGGTCCGCGGTGTCAGGGAGGGCTAGAAGGGGCTCGGTCCAGTACTCTCAGCCAATCCGTGATCAGGCCTCTCTTGGGATTGAGGTCATTCTATACCTGGAGAAGAGAAGAGAAATATGAGGTGGGAAACACAACAAAAAAAACATTCCTGCATCGACATAAAGAATCTCCATACACATTTATCACATATTTATCATACAGAGTATCAGATATATTTATCATACAGAGAATCAAATATATTTATCATACAGAGTATCAGATATATTTATCATAGAGTATCAGATATATTTATTATACAGAGATATATTTACTGCAGATATATTTAAAGGCATTTATTAGAGTATCAGATATATTTAGATATGAGTATCAGATATATTTATTATACTGAGTATCAGATATATTTATTATACTGAGTATCAGGTATACTGAGTATCAGATATATACCTACAGAGTATCAAATATATTTTAAAGTATCAGATATATTTTCACAATTATAGAGATATTTAATCCTATTATACTGAGTATAAATCACCATAGAGTATAGGTATCAGATTATTTATCATACTGAGTATCAGATATATTTATTATAGAGTATCAGATATATTTATATGTCAGATATATTTATTATACTGAGTATCAGATATAATATAGAGAGTATCAGATATATTTATATATTTATTACAGTATCAGATATATTTATCATAGAGTATCAGATATATTTATTCCCAGAGGTATCAGATATATTTACATACTGAGTATCAGATATATTTATCATGTATCTGGGATATATTTGCACATAGAGTATCAGATATATTTATTATACTGAGTATCAGATATATTTATCATACAAGTATCAGATATATTTATCATAGAGTATCAGATATATTTATTATACAGAGTATCAGATATATTTATCATACAGAGTATCAGATATATTTATTATACTGAGTATCAGATATATTTATTATACGTGAGTAGAGTATCCCAATGGTGCAATTAGGAAAGTAGAAGAATGAGTAGGATTGTTTGTACAGACAGACAGTGGTACCTTCAGGTACACCTTAGCCAAATACATTTAAACTCAGTTTTTCACAATTCCTGACATTTAATCCTAGTAAAAATCACCTATGTAGGTCAGTTAGGATCACCTCTTTATTTTAAGAATGTAAAATGTCCGAATAATAGTAGAGAGAATGATTTATTACAGCATTTATTTATTTCATCACATTCCCAGAGGGTCAAATGTAAATGTATTTGGTAGCATTGCCTTTAAATTGTTTCACTTGGGTCAAACGTTTCGGGTAGCCTTCCACAAGCTTCCCACAATACGTTGGGTGAATTTTGGCCCATTCCTCCTGACAGAGCTGGTGTAACTGAGTCAGGTGTGTAGGCATCCTTGCTCACACACGCTTTTTCAGTTCTGCCCACAAATTTTCTATAGGATTGAAGTCAGGGCTTTGTGATGGCCACTCCAATACCTTGACTTTGTTGTCCTTAAGCCATTTTGCCACAACTTTGGAAGTATGCTTGGGGTCATTGTCAATTTGGAAGACCCATTTGCGACCAAGCTTTAACTTCCTGACTTATGTCTTGAGATGTTGCTTCAATATATCCACATCTTTTTCCATCCTCATGATACCATCTATTTTGTGAAGTGCACCAGTCCCTCCTGCAGCAAAGCACCCCTACAACATGATGCTACCACCCCCGTGCTTCACAGTTGGGATGGTGTTCTTCGGCTTGCAAGCCTCCCCCTTTTTCCTCCAAATATAATGATGGTCATTATGGCCAAATAGTTATATTTTTGTTTCATCAGACCAGAGGACATTTCTCCAAAAAGTATGATCTTTGTCCCCATGTGCAGTTGCAAACCGTAGTCTGGCTTTTTTATGGAGGTTTTGGAGCAGTGGCTTCTTCCTTGCTGAGCGGCCTTTCAGGTTATGTCGATATAGGACTCGTTTTACTGTGGATATAGATACTTTTACGTGTTTCCTCCAGCATCTTCACAAGGTCATTTGCTGTTGTTCTGGGATTGATTTGCACTTTTCGCACCAAAGTACGTTCATCTCTAGGAGACAGAACGCATCTCCTTCCTGAGGGGTATGATGGCTGCATGTCCCATGGTGTTTATACTTGCGTACTATTGTTTGTACAGATGAACGTGGTACCTTCAGGTGTTTGGAAATTGCCTCCAAGGATGAACCAGACTTGGGAGGTCTACAATTTTTTCCTGAGGTCTTTGCTGATTTCTTTTAATTTTCCCATGATGTCAAGAAGAGGCACTGAGTTTGAAGGTAGACCTTGAAATACATCCACAGGTACACCTCCAATTGACTCAAATTATGTCAATTAGCCTATCAGAAGCTTCTTTAAGCCATGACATCATTTTATGGAATCCAAGCTGTTTAAAGCACAGTCAACTTAGTGTATGTAAACTTCTGACCCACTGGAATTGTGATACAGTGAATTATACAATTGTTGGGAACATTTCTTGTGTCATGCACAAAGTAGATGTCCTAACTGACTTGCCAAAACTATAGTTTGTTAACAATAATTTTTTGGAGTGGTTGAAAAATGAGTTTTAATGACTCCAACCTAAGTGTATGTATACGTCTGACTTCAACTTTACATTATCAAGTCAAAACCCATCTGAACCTTTCAGAGAGAGACAGAAGACATGAAGCGAGACAGTGAGGGAACGAGAAAGAGGGTATAAAGTCTGAGAGAGAGGCCTGCTGGGATGAGTGGAGGACTGTGTGTTCTCAGAGGGCTAATGCAGGACCCCGGGGGGTTATCTATGGTCATACACCATCTCTGTGTCTCTGCATGTGCCCAGCCCCTTCACATCCCTCAAAGCCCCATCACATCCCTCACAGCCAGGCTGCTCCACTTCTAATTGATTCTCCCCTCAGAGTGTGATTTGCATGCTTTGGTGATTTTTCCCTCTTTTCTCCAGATAGAGCTTCCCACCTGCTGACATGGCTAGGAGACATAGTTCTAACACTCTGCCCCCCCCCCCCCCCCACACACACACACACACACAAGGAATTTGTGGGTAGAGGTGGTGCGTGCACACACACACACACACACACACACACACACACACACACACACACACACACACACACACACACACACACAAAGTTTATGGGCAGAGGTGGGGTAATTAGGAGGAAGTGCTAGTGGTTGCAGAAACAAGCGCCTCATCAGTCCCTGGGTCATTTGTCAAGCCTCAGCAATATCACACTACTGTTCCTTCTTGCCTATACACACACACAGTTTACACACACAGTACACACACACAGTGCCCACACAGAGATACATATAGAGTATGTTCTGTATGTTTACCCGAATAGAAACAAAGGCTACACGGTACACACACAGTACACACACACAGTACACACACACACACAGTGCCCACACAGAGATACATATAGAGTATGTTCTGTATGTTTACCCGAATAGAAACAAAGGCTACACGGTACACACACAGTACACACACACAGTACACACACATACAGTACACACACACACAGTGCCCACACAGAGATACATATAGAGTATGTGCTGTATGTTTACCCGAATAGAAACAAAGGCTACACGGTACACACACACACAGTACACACACACAGTGCCCACACAGAGATACATATAGAGTATGTTCTGTATGTTTACCCGAATAGAAACAAAGGCTACACGGTACACACACACAGTACACACACACAGTGCCCACACAGAGATACATATAGAGTATGTTCTGTATGTTTACCCGTATAGAAACAAAGGCTACACTATACACACCCATATTCAATGTCCACACACATAATAAACACACCAAGAGGAAATGAGGAGAGCATTTCCTGTAAACACTGCGGTCCCCTGTGCTTCCAACTGCTCATTAGCTGTCCCTTATGAACAGGTGATCACCTGCGTGGAATCCAGGGTCAGCCTCCACAACACTGCTGACACACACACACTTTCCCTTTAATTACACTGATGCTGAACAAGTCTCTCATTCACTGCTCTTCATTACAGCTCCTGCATTGTATGATAGTGAGACTGTGTGTGTATACAGTCACTTTGGCAGTGATTATAGCTTTGAGTCGTCTGCATCAGATTTGTACTGTACATCTGTATTTGGGGATTTTCTCCCATTCTTCCTTACAGATGTTTAAGCTCTGTTAAATGAGATGGGGCGTGGCGGTGAACAGCAATCTTCAGGCTTTTCCACATTTTTGTTGTTGTTGTATTCTTTTTCTCCCCGATTTCGATCTTGTCTCATCGTTGCAACTCTCCAACGGACTTTGGAGGCAAATGTTGAGTCATGCGCCCTCCAAAACATGAACCGCCAAACCGCGCTTCTTAAAACCCGCCCGCTTAATCCGGAAGCCAGCCGCACCAATGTGTCAGAGGAAACACCGTTCAGCTGACGACCGCAGTCAGTCTACAGGCGCCTGGCCCGTCACAAGGAGTCGCTAGAGCTCTATGAGCCAAGTAAAGCCCCCCGGGCCAAACCCTCTCCTAACCAGGACTACGCTGGGCCAATTGGGTGCCGCCCTATGGGACTCCCGATCACATCTGGTTGTGATACAACCCGAGATCGAATCCGGGTCTGTAGTGACGCCTCTAGCACTTCGATGCAGTGCCTTAGACCACTGCACCACTCGGGAGGTCCCTTTCCACAGTTTTTCAATGGAATTCAAGTCTGGGCTTTGGTTTGGCCACTCAAGGACTTTCTCATGCTTGTTCTGAAGCCATTCCAGCATTGTGCATATGTACAGGGACTTCAGAAAGTATTCATACCCCTTGACTTATTCCACATTTGTTACAGCGTGAATTCTAAAAGGATTGCATATTGAAATAAATCTTACCCATCTACACACAATACCCTGTAATGACAATATTTTATTGATGCAAATGTATTGAACATATCTAATTTACATGAGTATTCAAATCTTTTTGCTATAACACTCTAAATTGAGCTCAGGTGCATCCAATTTCCTTTGTTCATCCTTGAGATGTCACTACAACTTGATTGGAGCCCACCTGTGGCGAATTAAATCCTTCGGACATGATTTAGAAAGAAACCTGAAACACACCTGTCTATATAAGGTCCCACAGTTGACAGTGCATCAGAGCAGAAACTATACCATGCAGTCCAAGGATCTGTCTGCAGATCTCTGAGATGGAATTGTGATGAAGCACATATCTGGGTATAAACATTTTTCTGTGTGTTGAAAGTTTCCAAGAGCACAGTGGTCTCCATCATTGGGAAATAGAAAAAATATGGAACTGCTCAGGAGCTGTCTTTCCGACCAAACTGAGTAACCGCGAAAGAAAGACCTTGGTCAGGGAGGTGACCAAGAACCCAATGATCACTCTGACAGAACTACAGAGTTCCTTGGCTGAGATGGGAGAACCTGCCAGAAGTGCAACAGTCTCTACAGCACTTCACCAATCTGGGCTTTATGGGAGAGTGATCTGGAAGGAAGCCACTCATGACAGCATGCCTGGAGTTTGCAAAAAGGCATGTAAAAAACTCTGAGATCATAAGGCAAGAGATTGTGACAAAAATGTAACTATTTGGCCTGAATGCAAAGCGCTATATCTGGAGAAACCAGGCACAGTTCATCACCCGTCTAACACCATTCCTACAGTGAAACATGGTGGTGGCAGTATCATGCTATGGGGAAGATTTTCAGCAGCAGGGACTGTGAGACTGGTAGGGATAGAGGGAACAATGAATGGAGACAAATACAGGTAAATCATTGATGAGAACCTGCTTGAAACCACCTTAGACTGTGGTGAAGCTTTACGTTCCAACAGGACAATGACCGGAAGCATACAGCCAAAACAGTGCTGGAATGGCTTCAGAACAAGGACGTTTTCACTTTGTCATTATGGGGTATTGTGTGTAGATAGGTGAGAAATTGAAACTCAGGCACTGTATGAAGACACCGTAGGATCTTAACTTGAGCCAGTTTGCTACAGCAGGCAAGTGATCCTGCAGCAACAGGAAATGTGAATTATTATGCACATTGTTATTAAATTGACACAAAATCAAGTCTATAAATGTAATGTGGAAAGCCCTTTTAACCTGTTACTGCAGTGGGCGAAATCAGTTTCTCTTGGTCGTCAAACAAATCTACCCTGAAACTAAAGTATCCACCTCACACACAAAGTCATGGCCTTTAAAAAAGAAGACGCCTGTATCATGTCAGATATGGAGTTGAAATCTATTGAATGTTGAGTTTGCATCCAAATATTACACTTTATATACATCACAGAAGACTGAAATATAACAAAATATATATAAAATCAAATGTTTGATACAATGTTGATTAATGTTCACGGATCCCACTAGTACTGGTGCTCATTCCGTACACCAGTTTGGGAGGTCACCGGCCTCTAGGAACTGAACTGTGTCATTACACACACCTGGTACTCATATTCTCCCCTGATTAGTAATTGCATATGTGTGCCCTTTGTTCACCATTGTCTTGTCGATTATTGTTCCAAAGTCCGTTGGTCGTGTGAATACCGGTGCTGTGTTGTTTTGGCTTTCGTGCCGCGTGTATTGCACAGATGATTACGGGTCTCGTCCCACGTGGTATCATTGTGCGATTGTGTATTTATTCGAGGTACTCCTCGCTCTTCTGTTTGGGTTTCAACCCTGTGTTTTGTATACGTGTTTGTTTGGTCTTCGTCCCCGTGCCTTTACATGGCACGCTGTAATGTGGGAAAATTTTAAAAAACTATTACGCATTCCTGCGCCTGTCTCCCGATCCCTTTATACCAATGTGACAATTGAAACTATTAAAAATATGAACAACATTCCGCCCATGAGGCCACTAGAGGGCGCTTTCATCATTCCACTACAAGTTTTATATGTCCTACAATGCAGGGAAGTTTTCCTGCAACAGGGTGATCAAATTAAACCTGTACCTCTTGGCTAACAAAATGCATTTCCATGACAATGGACAATAATGTACTGTATCATATAATACTGTATCTTATCTTGTCATATCACATTGCCTACACATGTACATGTATGAGTCAGCGTTAGTCCGGCTGAGCCCATCCCATTGGGCACAGACGTCAGTTCAACGTCTGGTTTTCATTTACATTTAGTTGAGTTGTCAACTGATGTGAATTCATGTGAAATCAATAAAACAAATGTCATTTAGGTTCAAATTGGATGAAAAACAATGAAATGTCCTTATGTTGATGACTTTTTGCAAACCCAACCAGTTTTGAAAGTCGTTTCAACCTGTTTCTGCCCAGTGGGATTATTTCTCCCAAACTGCCAGATACAGTTGAAGTCTAAAGTTTACATACACTTGGGTTGGAGTCATTAAAACTAGTTTTTCAACCACTCCACAAATTTCTTGTTAACAAACTATAGTTTTGACAAGTTGGTTAGGACATCTACTTTGTGCATGACAAGTCATTTTCCCAACAATTGTTTACAGACAGATTATTTCACTTAATCATAATTCCAGTGGGTCAGAAGTTTACATACACTAAATTGACTGTGCCTTTAAACAGCTTGGAAAATTCCAGAAAATTATGTCATTGCTTTAGAAGCTTCTGATAGGCTAATTGACATCATTTGAGTCAATTGGAGGTGTACCTGTGGATGTATTTCAAGGCCTACCTTCAAACTCAGTGCCTCTTTGCTTGACATCATTGGAAAATCAAAAGAAATCAGCCAAGACCTCAGATAAAAAAATTGTAGACCTCCACAAGTCTGGATCATCCTTGGGAGCAATTTCCAAACACCTGAAGGTACCACGTCCATCTGTACAAACAATAGTACGCAAGTATAAACACCATGGGACCACGCAGCCATCATACCGCTCAGGAAGGAGATGCGTGCTGTCTCCTATAGATGAACGTACTTTGGTGCGAAAAGTGCAAATCAATCTCAGAACAACAGCAAAGGACCTTGTGAAGATGCTGGAGGAAACAGGTACAAAAGTATCTATATCCACAGTAAAACGAGTCCTATATCGACAAAACCTGAAAGGCCGCTCAGCAAGGAAGTAGCCACTGCGGCAAAACCGCCATAAAAAAGCCAGACTACAAAAATAGAACTCTTTGGCCATAATGACCATCATTATGTTTGGAGGAAAAAGGGGGGAGGCTTGCAAGTTGAAGAACACCATCCCAACCGTGAAGCACGGGGGTGGCAGCATGGTGGTGCTTTGCTGCAGGAGGGACTGGTTCACTTCACAAAGTAGATGGTATCATGAGGATGGAAAAAGATGTGGATATATTGAAGCAACATCTCAAGACATCAGTCAGGAAGTTAAAGCTTGGTCGCAAATGGGTCTTCCAAATGGACAATGATCCCAAGCTTACTTCCAAAGTTGTGGCACAGTGGCTTAAGGACAACAAAGTCAAGGTATTGGAGTGGCCATCACAAAGCCCTGACCTCAATCCTATAGAAAATTTGTGGGCAGAACTGAAAAAGTGTGTGTGAGCAAGTAGGCCTACAAACCTGACTCAGTTACACCTGCTCTGTCAGGAGGAATGGGACAAAATTCACCCAACGTATTGTGGGAAGCTTGTGGGAGGCTGCCCGAAACGTTTGACCCAAGTTAAACAATTTCAAGGCAATGCTACCAAATACTAATTGAATGTATGTAAACTTCTGACCCACTGGGATGAAACAAAAGCTGAAATAAATCTTTCTCTCTACTATTATTCTGACGTTTCACATTCTTATAATAAAGTGGTGATCCTAACTGACCTAAGACAGGGAATGATTTTACTAGGATTAAATGTCAGGAAATGTAAAAAAAAAACGAGTTTAAATGTATTTGGCTGAGATGTATGTAAACTTCCGACTTCAACTGTAGCTCCGATCAGAAAGTCAATTGGAATCTCCAGGTAAAATCTCCTGGTGAGGAGCAATCATGGAACCACACTGACTGGGCTGCAATCTGACCACACTCACTCTGACTCATATTACTGAGAGAAATGAACCAATCAGTCAATGGGTTGACACATTTCAGACAGAGTGATAGAGAGTGTGAGGGGGAGATCCAGAGAGAGAGAGAGAGAGTGAGAGGGTAAGTGCCAGAGAGAGAGTGACTGCCAGAAAGAGAGAGAGAGTGACTGCCAGAGAGAGAGAGAGAGAGAGAGTGAGAGAGAGAGAAAGATGGAGAAAGAAAGAATCATAATTTCTCCTTGACAAAGGGAGAGAAGTAGGTGGTCAAAGGAAGCAGTAAGGAGGAGCAGAGCTGCATGAGGACGACTGAAAGGACATTGGGCTCTCTGCTTGGACTAAAAATAAAGGCCTGTTGTAGTATTAATCTTACACTGGGAGAGGCTGTGAGCTCCCAACTCTAATTTACCAGCGGGGGACAGAGTACCTGGATAACAAAGTGCTCAGCTTGAAATACCTCAACAACTTCATTCAACTGCAAACAGCTAAATGGAGAAATAGGGTGGGAGGGAGGGAGGGGGAGGGAGGGAGGGAGGGAGGGAGGGAGGGAGGGAGGGAGGGAGGGAGGGGGAGGGAGGGAGGGAGGGAGGGAGGGAGGGAGGGAGGGATTGAAGGTGAAATATCACAGAACCTGTAGTGTCGATGGGTACACATATCATCTTGTTCTCTGTAGCAGGTGCAAACACACGCACTCACACAAGCACACGCGCACACACACGCACACACACATACACACACACACACACACACACACAAACACACCGCACATGCAAACTCTATCCCTCCCCCTCTCTCTCTCTCACACACACACACACACAGAAATAACCCGCTGGCTTTGGCGCCTTCAAGAACGTATGATGATCGTGACCTGAAACCGTCAGTGACACGCAGTTATCCTGCTCATCGGGGAAGCTCGTTTAGCTGCTATTTGCATTTGCCTGCTGATCATCAAGCGACATTAATTACATCTGAGTTGCTCAGCCATGTTCTGCTTCATACAACCCCCCCCCCCACACACACACACGCACGCACACACACGTATACACACACACACACACACACACACACACACACACACACACACACACACACACACACACACACACACACACACACACACACACACACACACACACACACACACACACACACAGCCTCAAACACATTATTTATCTCCATCCACATGATGTGTCTTTTCTTCACTTTCCTCCACAGTAAGTAAGAAGCCTTGTCTCCTGTTTCTGTAGCATGAGGCAGCTCCCCACTGGGCACAGATGTCAGTTCAACGTCTAGTTTTGATTTACATTTGGTTGAGTTGTCAACTAACATGAATTCAAAGTAAAATTAATAAAAGCATCACCATGTCATTGGATTTAGGTTAAAAAATAGAAAATTCCCATAAGTTGATGACTTTTTGCAAACCCAATCAGCTTTCCACGTTGAGTCAACAACTTCACATAGATTTTGGAGGGGTTGAAATGACATGGAAACAACATTGATTCAACCAGTTTTTGCCCAGTGGGTTGATTTACAAGTACAGCCCCTGGACAGGACACCCAAACTATCTCCTTAATGCTGAGTACCAAGCAGGGTGTGTGTGCGTGTGTCTCAGTGCCAGATCTGCCCACAGAAATCACACACACACACACACACACACACACACACACACACACACACACACACACACACACACACACACACACACACACACACACAGTAACTCCAGACCACATACTGCATCAACACATCAAAGGGTGCTAATGAATTCATGTTTGGTGCCACACTCTCTCTCACACTCAGTGCTTTACTGGAAATGTGGGTAAAAACACCATGCAGTGCAATCTGAGGTGTGTGTGTGTGTGTGTGTGTGTGTGTGTGTGTGTGTGTGTGTGTGTGTGTGTGTGTGTGTGTGTGTGTGTGTGTGTGTGTGTGTGTGTGTGTGTGTGTGTGTGTGTGTGTGTGTGTGTGTGTGTGTGTGTGTGTGTGTGCGTGCGTGCGTGTGTGTGTGTACTGCATGTGCTCCCCGCTTTCAGAAATAATTGGATATTTATGCTTTTTCATGAAGAAAATAATTATTTGTTCCTGAAAAAAAACAAAAACCCAAATTTCATTAGCATCCCTAAACTGTGCCCAAATTAGAGGCATTATGAGGTTTACGGTGAGAGACGGGGAGAGACAGGGAGAGACAGTGAGGCATGCGCCACAAACAAACCAGCTAAATCAGATAACGTCCTATGGCAGAGAAAGAAAGAAGCAGAGAAGAGAGGAGAAGAGGAGGAGGAGGAGGAAGAAGAGGGAAGTCAAAAACAAGCAACACAAATATTGATCGGTTCCTTTGGGGGCGTCTAAGCCGATCCATGCCAACCAGGTGAAGAGGCATCGTCAAGGTTACACTGTCAAGGGAAGATGCTCCGAGTCTATGTCTCTCTCTCTCTCTCTCTCTCTCTCTCTCTCTCTCTCTCTCTCTCTCTCTCTCTCCCTCCCTCCCTCCCTCTCGCTCAGTCTGCCTCCCACCTGTGAACCTAAGATAAGGCTAACCTAGTGACAGACAGAAAGACAGACAGACTGGCAGTTGGACAGACTGCGACGGACGGATGGCCAGACAGACAAACTGACTGATGGCCAGACAGACAAACGGAAAGAAAGACAGAAAGACAGACAGATAGATAGACAGACAGACAGACAGACAGACAGACAGACAGACAGACAGACAGACAGACAGACAGACAGACAGACAGACAGACAGAGACAGACGGACTGATGGACAGACAGTGACAGACGGACTGACTTTGACAGAGACAGACTGTGGCACAGACAGACATACGGACAGACATACGGACAGACATTACGGACAGACAGAGACAGACTGACATACTGTGGCAGACCTGTCTGTCTGTCTAATAGATAATAGCACAAGTAAACAACAAGCACAAGGCTCCAACAATAGATATGTCTGCTATTGAGTGATGATAACAATGGCATTTCAGAGGTTACAGCCAGCTTACTGTTTGGAAAATATTTGATTACTAGAGCTAGTCAAGGCCAACCACTGCATAGCTGAACCAAGACACACCCACTCCTGCTATTAATAGGTTGAATAGGTTCGATAATGAGTCGGAGCATTGGAACGGGGAACGTATGCTGACATCTTCATGGTGGAAATACATCTGGAACATTGAGAGAAAACTGTCTGACTCGTTGGTAAACAGATTAACTTCTCCAAATATAACAACCCGTTCAGAAATATCACACAAAACATATGAGTCAAATGGGATTACGGGAGATTATGAGTGGGAAAAGTAGGGTAATTACAGTATAATCCTTTACATTCACAAAACCCACCCAGATCTTTAGACTTTTATCAGGCGTTAATCTGTCACAGGGCGAATGGAGAGAGATGACAACAACACACATAGATGGAAATGATACCAACACCCAGGTAAACAGATCACTATGGAATAAGACAATACCTACTGATAAAAGAGACAGGAGGGACACAGTGAGAGGCAGAGAGAACAGAGACAGCTAGACATGCTATGATACTATAATAGAACGAGATGACAGAGGGAGGAAGGGAGGTGAAGAGGACAAACAGACAGGTGTACAGTCTACAGTTAGACATGCTATGATACTATAATAGAACGAGATGACAGAGGGAGGAAGGGAGGTGAAGAGGACAAACAGACAGGTGTACAGTCTACAGTTAGACATGCTATGATACTATAATAGAACGAGATGACAGAGGGAGGAAGGGAGGTGAAGAGGACAAACAGACAGGTGTACAGTCTACAGTTAGACATGCTATGATACTATAATAGAACGAGATGACAGAGGGAGGAAGGGAGGTGAAGAGGACAAACAGACAGGTGTACAGTCTACAGTTAGACATGCTATGATACTATAATAGAACGAGATGACAGAGGGAGGAAGGGAGGTGAAGAGGACAAACAGACAGGTGTACAGTCTACAGTTAGACATGCTATGATACTATAATAGAACGAGATGACAGAGGGAGGAAGGGAGGTGAAGAGGACAAACAGACAGGTGTACAGTCTACAGTTAGACATGCTATGATACTATAATAGGACGAGATGACAGAGGGAGGAAGGGAGGTGAAGAGGACAAACAGACAGGTGTACAGTCTACAGTTAGACATGCTATGATACTATAATAGAACGAGATGACAGAGGGAGGAAGGGAGGTGAAGAGGACAAACAGACAGGTGTACAGTCTACAGTTAGACATGCTATGATACTATAATAGAACGAGATGACAGAGGGAGGAAGGGAGGTGAAGAGGACAAACAGACAGGTGTACAGTCTACAGTTAGACATGCTATGATACTATAATAGGACGAGATGACAGAGGGAGGAAGGGAAGTGAAGAGGACAAACAGGCAGGTGTACAGTCTACAGTTAGACATGCTATGATACTATAATAGAACGAGATGACAGAGGGAGGAAGGGAGGTGAAGAGGACAAACAGACAGGTGTACAGTCTACAGCTAGACATGCTATGATACTATAATAGAACGAGATGACAGAGGGAGGAAGGGAGGTGAAGAGGACAAACAGACAGGTGTACAGTCTACAGTTAGACATGCTATGATACTATAATAGAACGAGATGACAGAGGGAGGAAGGGAGGTGAAGAGGACAAACAGGCAGGTGTACAGTCTACAGTTAGACATGCTATGATACTATAATAGAACGAGATGACAGAGGGAGGAAGGGAGGTGAAGAGGACAAACAGACAGGTGTACAGTCTACAGTTAGACATGCTATGATACTATAATAGGACAAGATGACAGAGGGAGGAAGGGAGGTGAAGAGGACAAACAGGCAGGTGTACAGTCTACAGTTAGACATGCTATGACCCTACATTACAGAAAGAGAAAGATACAGGAGAAAGGCGAGAGAGAAGAAGAAGCACAAATGGATCCAGTCTAGTCTACAACTAGATATGCTATGCTCCTGTCCTCTTGCTGCCCTTCCAGGAGGTCACTCAGTTCAGTGTGATGGCCGTGCCCGTCAGTGGAGATGGCACGGTGGCATGGAGGAGAGGTGGCACCGATTAACAGACTAATCCCTGCAGCTCCCACTGAGCCCTGGCAATGATCACAGGGATAACAGTCACTACCCAACCTACAGTACACTCACTGAGCTGGGATAGGGAAACACCCTGCACTCACCCAGGATAATCCATCACACACACACACACACACACACAACACAAACACACACACTGATCACGTACCATGGCAGTTTCAAGCTTACACCTGTAACAGAGGCAGAGCATCATCCTACAAAGGTAGTGCATCATCCTACAAAGCTAGTGCATCATCCTACAAAGGCAGAGCATCATCCTACAAAGGCAGGGCATCAAGCTACAAAGCTAGTGCATCATTCTACAAAGCTAGTGCATCATCCTACAAAGGCAGAGCATCAAGCTACAAAGCTAGTGCATCAAGCTACAAAGCTAGTGCATCATTCTACAAAGCTAGTGCATCATCCTACAAAGGCAGAGCATC
>NC_088238.1:13400441-13412941 GCF_036934945.1 Oncorhynchus masou masou | reverse complement strand
CTGTCTCCCTGTCACGCGGTCTTAGGTGTCTCACAGTACGGACATTGCAATTTATTGCCTCCTTGCAGCATGCCTAAGGCACATTCATGCAGATGAGCAGAGACCCTGGGCATCTTTCTTTTAGTGTTTTTCAGAGTCCGTAGAAAGGCCTCTTTAGTGTCCTAGGTTTTTATAACTGTGACCTTAATTGCCTACCGTCTGTATGCTGTTAGCATGTTCATGTTTATGGTTCATTGAACAAGCATGGAAAACAGTGTTTAAACCCTTTACAATGAAGATCTGTGAAGTTATTTGGATTCTTACGAATGATCTTTGAAAGACAGGGTCCTGATAAAGGGACGTTTCTTTTTTCCTGAGTTTATGTTGGAGGGGGTGGGGCTTAAGCTGCATTGCTGTCTCACTCCACAGCCCTGAGGAAAGAAATGTGTATTTTTGCCCATTTTAACCGCACACCATTGGATTTTATAATGTCGTATGTTTTTCCCCCAACACCACGTTCCATCAATTTGTATAGCAGACCATCATGCCAAATTGAGGCATAAGCTTTTTGGAAATCAACAAAGCATGAGAAGACATTGCCTTTGTTTGGGTTTGTTTGTTTGTCAATTAGGGTGTGCAGGGTCTGTAATTTGGTAAAAAGCCAATTTGACATTTGCTCAGTACATTGTTTTCACTGAGGAAATGAACTAGTCTGCAGTTAATGATTATTTTGCCAAGGTTGCTGTCGACGCGTATCCCAGGTCAAATTTTGGGATTAAATCTCCTCTTGTGGATATAGGTGATCAGTCCATGGGTCCAAATATTGGGGAAGATCCCACAACTAAGGATGATGTTAAAGAGTTTAAGTATAGCCAATTGGAATTTCTCTCTCTCTCTCTCTCTCTCTCTCTCTCTCTCTCTCTCTCTCTCTCTCTCTCTCTCTCTCTCTCTCTCTCTCTCTCTCACTCTCTCTCTCACTCACACACACACACACACACACACACACACACACACACACACACACACACACACACACACACACACACACACACACACACACACACACACACACACACACACACACACACACACTCTTGGCTCACAGTGGGCTCCTATGCTATCAGGACTGTTGCAGCCTGACGTCGGTCTGCGGAGTGTGTTATCGGGCAGATTACTGAGCCTCGGTCATCGTCCTCCTCTTATTGGGTTAGACTCTGGAGCTGCTTCCTGAATTGTCACAGTGTGTGTCCTCCCTCTGTTGGGGCACGGCGGGGATCCTAGGGCCATTATGGGGACTTGATGAAGACACCCTATTCAATTAGGCCGGACGGACACGTCCCCACAAGACTACGCAAATCAGACAGGAAGATCAAATAACCACGTGGCCAAACGGAGAGTCTCACCCATCAACTGTAGCCTGTTCACAGTACTTCTGGTCGGTTTATTGGATGCTATAAGAGTGAATGGATTACCATTGAGACTCATACATTAGCATGCAGACATTATCATAGCATATGTTGTATGAGGTCTCTAGACTATACAGTAAGCCAGATATTAGCCCTACAAGGTCTTATGTAGGCCTATGTAATACATTGGTGTTAGATCAATAGAATAGAATATAGACTAATCGATCAATTCATGAATGATCTCATTACAAGGATGCATCATTAGCGACAAGCTTAACACAACACATTATAGTGGTGTTCCTGGATAATATGGATGATAGTTGTTTTCACGAGGTACGTTCACACAGCTTCTCTTTCCTCAACTCTCTCTCTACATCTCCTCTCCTCCCAAACTCCCTTATTCCCTCTGTAGACCAGCAGGAAGAAATGCAGACCGTGTAGACAAATCAGCTCTCTCCTCTGTCGGCAGCCGCCCAGCACCATCTTCAGTCCCGACACGTCCTCCCTCTCTCCTCCTCTCTTTCCTTCCCCTCTCTCTAACCGTGTATCTCGCAGACTCAAATCCCCCTCAGCCTCTGTCTCCTTTCACAAAAACTGATATGTCCCCCTCGCTCCTGCCTCTGTCTCGAGCCTCCTCTTCTATTTGACACTATAATGATTGGGTCTGTGTGCTTGAGGCTGAAAGGACTCTGGGTGTATAGTGCTGCAGTGTTATTCCTATGGAGAGACTGAGGGGCGTGTATGTGTGGGTTAGTGGTTGAAACGGTTTATCCTCTCTGTGTAATTGATGAGATGGGATGGTACTATGGAAGAGTCCTCCAGTCAACACCCTTGATCGAGACAGTGCGGGCCAATGTGTGGTAGAGTGGTACCATCACCCCCCACACACACACACACACACACACACACACACACACACACACACACACACACACACACACACACACACACACACACACACGCACGCAAACACACACACACACACACACACACACACACACACACACACACACACACATACACACACACACAGTTTCCACTCCCTACACGCATACAGAGGGAGCAGACTTTCATCAGCTCTGGCTTACAAGGCAGAGCGGCTGCGGTTTGATTTTATTTCCAGGCAGGGAGGGTGTTGTTGTTGTCCCCCCCCCCCACCAAAGCACCTCACTCCTCTCTCTCCCTCCCACCCTACAGGCAGCAGGCAGCAAGCAGCAGTACCGAGGCGTGTCAGTGCCACTGAGGCAGTTAATAAATCAGGGATCATAACAGTTCATTCTGCACACAGGCACACTTTATTCCCCCTCTCATAATAAACCTCTTATGTAAGGTGGGGGGGGGGGCGATAAAGCCTATTGACAACACAGCAGAGAGCTCAGGACCACGGATGAAAAGATTGGAAGGGAGAGAGAGAGAGAGGGAGTGAAGGAGAGAGAGAGAGAGGGAGTGAAGGAGAGAGCAAGAGAGAGAGAGGGAGTGAAGGAGAGAGAGAGAGAGAGAGGGAGTGAAGGAGAGAGAGAGAGAGAGAGGGAGTGAAGGAGAGAGAGAGAGAGAGAGAGAGGGAGAGAGAGAGAGGGATGAAGGAAGAGAGAGAGAGAGAGAGAGAGAGAGAGAGAGAGAGAGAGAGAGAGAGAGAGAGAGGGAGTGAAGGGAGAGAGAGAGAGAGAGAGAGAGGGGGGATTCTGTTTGGAGCCCGGGGGAGAGGTGCAGTGCAGCTTGGATCCAGCTTGTTTTGGATTCAGGATGAAACAGAAGCTACTGTACTGCCTACGCTGTACATTGTTGCCTTGAGGGTAACTGCCAACAAACCGCCACCCTTTCATTTGACTATCCAGATGAACGAGACAAAAGTATGGAAGACATATGGAAAACAGTGACCTCATAGGCAAATAAAGCAATGTAGGACAAAAGAGGCCACAGTGCTGTATTGTCAACCATTAATAACAACCCCCATGCTGACACCATCAAGTTCAACCATTAATAACAACCTCAGTGCTGACACCATCAAGTTCAACCATTAATAACAACCCCCGTGCTGACACCATCAAGTTCAACCATTAATAACAACCACAGTGCTGACACCATCAAGTTCAACCATTAATAACAATCCCAGTGCTGACACCATCAAGTTCAATCATTAATAACAACCCCAGTGCTGACACCATCAAGTTCAACCATTAATAACAACCCCCGTGCTGACACCATCAAGTTCAACCATTAATAACAACCACAGTGCTGACACCATCAAGTTCAACCATTAATAACAACCCCCGTGCTGACACCATCAAGTTCAACCATTAATAACAATCCCAGTGCTGACACCATCAAGTTCAATCATTAATAACAACCCCAGTGCTGACACCATCAAGTTCAACCATTAATAACAACCACAGTGCTGACACCATCAAGTTCAACCATTAATAACAACCCCCGTGCTGACACCATCAAGTTCAACCATTAATAACAACCCCCGTGCTGACACCATCAAGTTCAACCATTAATAACAACCCCCGTGCTGACACCATCAAGTTCAACCATTAATAACAACCCCCGTGCTGACACCATCAAGTTCAACCACCATAACCCTTTCAAACACAACTAAGCTACCAGCCCTTTGGTCACTTTCCCTCATCACTACATTCATCACTTTCCCTCATCACTACATTCATCACTTTCCCTCATCACTACATTCATCACTTTCCCTCATCACTACATTCATCACTTTCCCTCATCACTACATTCATCACTTTCCCTCATCACTACATTCATCACTTTCCCTCATCACTACATTCATCACTTTCCCTCATCACTACATTCATCACTTTCCCTCATCACTACATTCATCACTTTCCCTCATCACTACATTCATCACTTTCCCTCATCACTACATTCATCACTTTTCCCTCATTTCTCAGTCTAACTGCTGCAAGCTTGTTGGTGACAAAAACCACCAAACTGTTGATGTGCCAAAACCAGTGAATCACCGGGCAAATCGTATGTTCTGTCTGCACCGGGAGATAATGAGATCAGGTCTGTTCGATGGAGTGTGGAACGTTACATCACTACAAAGCAGGCCAGTAATCATCAGCAATCAATCCCTTTAGGTGGATATGACCCTCCCTCTCTGCACTCTCTGTCTGTCTCTCTCTCTATATAACCCTGGTTGCACGGTGGTGCTGAACAGACTTGACCTATAAGATTAACTTCTTAGACATGAATGATAATCACAGGCTTTATGATGATTATTATAAACCGTTCAACTGCAGTTTTAATTTATCTCTCTCCTCTGTGTGTGTGTGTGTGTGTGTGTGTGTGTGTGTGTGTGTGTGTGTGTGTGTGTGTGTGTGTGTGTGTGTGTGTGTGTGTGTGTGTGTGTGTGTGTGTGTAGGGATGAACAGGAGCTCATAGATGGGGTATGGTGGATTAACACAGGCCAATCCCATGTCCTTTGTACAGTGGTGCACGACCCTAATCTTTCAACACACACACACACACACACACACACACACACACACACACACACACACACACACACACACACACACACACACACACACACACACACACACACACAGGCAGGGGACGAGAGCACATCTGTGTGGTCCTCATCATTGTGTGACTGAGTTAGGGTAGATCCCATGGATTACACTACCCCCCAGCCTCTCACTAAAACTCTATAGCAGAGGAGAAGTCTATAGCAGAGGAGGAGTCTATAGCAAAGGAGGAGTCTATAGCAGAGGAGGAGTCTATAGCAGAGGAGGAGTCTATAGCAGAGGAGGAGTCTATAGCAGGGGAGGAGTCTATAGTAGAGGAGGAGTCTATAGCAGAGGAGGAGTCTATAGCAGAGGAGGAGTCTATAGCAGAGGAGGAGTCTATAGCAGAGGAGGAGTCTATAGTCTATAGAGGAGGAGTCTATAGCAGAGGAGGAGTCTATAGCAGAGGAGGAGTCTATAGCAGAGGAGGAGTCTATAGCAGAGGAGGAGTCTATAGCAGAGGAGGAGTCTATAGCAGAGGAGGAGTCTATAGCAGAGGAGGAGTCTATAGCAGAGGAGGAGCAGAGGAGGAGTCTATAGCAGAGGAGGAGTCTATAGCAGAGGAGGAGTCTATAGCAGAGGAGGAGTCTATAGCAGAGGAGGAGTCTATAGCAGAGGAGGAGTCTATAGCAGGGGAGGAGTCTATAGCAGAGGAGGAGTCGATAGCAGGGAAGGAGTCTATAGCAGAGGAGGAGTCTATAGCAGGGGAGGAGTCTATAGCAGAGGAGGAGTCTGGGGTCTTAAACATTTTCTTCTACTGATTTAGAACCAGGGGTTTCATTGAGGTCACTCTGGGTTCTCCACTGACCACTATCAAATGACATTGCAAAAACAGAAAACAACCTTAAACAGTCTCATCAATGTCTATTTTGTAATTATGGCTATAATCTACGCTACAATTTCTCAGGGAATCATGTGGACTCAGAGCTGCCAGGTCACCTGTGATACACGTCAGTATTCCACCTACATGTCGGAGGACATTGGGAGATGATGTGGAAACCAGCCACTAGGGGCAACAGTGAGCACTGTTACCTTCAAGTAGGTTTTGGTTTTGAGAGGGTGTTGTGGACAGGATGGCAGATGGGTGTAAGCATCTGCCTCTAATTCCAAAGGTTGCATGTTTGAATCCAGTGATACAAAGGTAGTTTTGATATTTTTGTTTTAAGCCTATCCCAAACCTTAAACATTTTGAGTTCATGTCTTTTCGGTAATTTCATAATTTATAAACAATTTAAAACCCACTAAAAATCTGGTGTTTCTATATCAAACGGTTTTGTTATATTTCTGTGATGTATATAAAGTGTAATATTGGGATACAAACTCAAAATGTAATACATTTCAACTCTATATCTGACATGGTGCAGGTGTCTTCTTTCTTTAAGCCCATAACCATGTGTGGGAGGTGTATACTTTAGTTTCAGGGTAGATATGTTTAAGACTACGAAGAAACGCTGTGGGTGACCCTGACGCAGCCCACTGCAGTAAAAGGTTTTAATGCCTAAACTTAACCTTGAACACCTCGAAATTTGACGTTAGGAATAACTTCTGAATTTGAGGCTTGGGAAACATGGATGAACGTCTAATTGTGACGTGAGCCTGTGAGATCTAGTTGACTCAAAGAGCCGATCCAAATCTCAGCCTTATATTCGTACAAAACACATGAAATATCATCCAAACAGTTCCCATTTAGAGTGCAGGTAGATGGATATAACTCAAGGCACAGAGAGACACACAGAGATTTTGCAATCCATTGTCATAGTCTAAGAGACAGAGAAAAAAAAAGTTGAAAGAATCTGTCACAGCTCTCCACAGCTGAGCCCATTTTGTCCCATCTCTGGAAACAGGTGACAAATTACAACCACTGCTTTACCTGAGAGGAAAAATGAAAGGAGAGAGAGAGATGATAGAGGGTGAGAGAGAGATGGAAAATAAGCTTCTTCAAAAGGTCAGAGGAAGGAGCGAGTGAAATCGGGCTGGCAGCACTCCAAAAGCGCTGTGTTTTTGCATTATGGCGGAGAGCGACAGGCAATGAAACACACAACACGGTCGTCGACAACTAGCTACACCAGAAACCTGCCGGGGTCGTCCCCTCATCAAGTCATCAGGCAAAGGTGACACCGTCGCATCGGAAAAATAGAATTCAGCTTTTTATGCAATTTATTGCCACGTCTCTTGCTTTTACAAAGTCAAATATTGGTACATTTAAAGAAGCAGATGTGGCTGCTATCTAAGAGTACTATCATCATTGCTGATCATTCTCAATAATGATCAATAATTGTGGCGATTCCATTGGATAACTTAATGCATCGGAGATTGATACTGCAACGGAGAATAAATGGAGAAAGACTAACGGACAGAAACAGCGTAGAAGGGAAGCTGGTTTACTGAACTCAGTGAAAAGATAGACATGGTATAAAATCCCATTGAGAGAGTAGTGGAGGGAGGAGATACAGATCTGGGAATATTCTCCCAGCTGGACTGACAGGTGCCTGAGGGTGATGGTTAGGGAAGGTGGTCTCCACAAACAACCCAACCACAACCACTCCACAAGATTCCCAAATCTGTCCTATTGGGGAGGCCACACACACACAGTCACACACAGTCACACACAGTCACAAACACACAGTCACACACACATAGTCACACACAGTCACACAAACACACACACACATAGTCACACACAGTCACAAACACACAGTCACACACACACATAGTCACACACAGTCACACACACACACACACAGTCACACACAGCCACACAGTCACACACAGCCACACAGTCACACACACACACACACACACACACACACACACACACACAGCCACACACAGTACACACACACACACACACACACAGTCACACACAGTCACACACACAGTCACACACAGTCACAAACACACAGTCACACACACAAATATCACACACAGTCACACAAACACACACACACATAGTCACACACAGTCTCACACACACACACACACACACACACACACACACACACACACACACACACACACACACACACACACACACACACACACACACACACACACACTACACACACACACAGTCACACACAGTCACACACAGTCACACACAGTCACAAACACACAGTCACACACACAAATATCACACACAGTCACACAAACACACACACACATAGTCACACACAGTCTCACACACACAGTCACACACACAGTCACACACAGTCACACACACAGTCACACACACAGTCACACACACAGTCACACACACACACAGTCACACACACACACACACACACACACACACACACACACACACACACACACACACACACACACACACACACACACACACACACACACACACACACACACACAGTCACACACAGTCACACACAGCTACACACACACACAGTCACACACAGTCACACACAGTCACACAGCAACACAGTCACACACAGCCACACACACACAGCCACACAGTCACACACACACAGCAACACAGTCACACACACACAGTCACACACAGCCACACACAGTCACACACAGCCACACACACACACAGCAGCCTAGCGCTGCAGGGTGCCGCCCCCCCCCCCTCTCTTCTCTCTAACACACCTTCATACCATCTCTCTTCTCTCTAACACACATTCATACCATCTCTCTTCTCTCTAACACATCTTCATACCATCTCTTCTTCTAACACACCTTCATACCATCTCTCTAACACACATTCATACCATCTCTAACACACACATTCATACCTCTCTAACACATTCATACCATCTCTTCTCTCTAACACACATTCATACCATCTCTCTTCTCTCTAACACACCTTCATACCATCTCTCTTCTCTCTAACACACATTCATACCATCTCTCTTCTCTCGAACACACATTCATACCATCTCTTCTCTCTAACACACATTCATACCATCTCTAACACACATTCATACCATCTCTTCTCTCTAACACACATTCATACCATCTCTCTTCTCTCTAACACACATTCATACCATCTCTCTTCTCTCTAACACACCTTCATACCATCTCTCTTCTCTCTAAACACATTCATACCATCTCTTCTCTAACACACCTTCATACCATCTTCTCTCTAACACACATTCATACCATCTCTCTTTCTCTAACACACATTCATACCATCTCTTTCTCTAACACACATTCATACCATCTCTTCTCGAACACACATTCATACCATCTCTCTTCTCTCTAACACACATTCATACCATCTCTTCTCTCTAACACACCTTCATACCATCTTCTTCTCTCTAACACACATTTCATCTCTCTAACACACATTCATACCATCTCTCTTCTCTCTAACACACATTCATACCATTTCTCTTCTCTCTAACACACATTCATACCATCTCTTCTCTCTAACACACATTCATACCATCTCTTCTCTCTAACACACATTCATACCATCTCTTCTCTCTAACACACATTCATACCATCTCTCTTCTCTCTAACACTTCATACCATCTCTCTTCTCTCTAACACACATTCATACCATCTCTTTCTAACACACCTTCATACCATCTCTTCTCTCTAACACACATTCATACCATCTCTTCTCTCTAACACACATTCATACCATCTTCTCTAACACACATTCATACCATCTCTTCTCTCTAACACACATTCATACCATCTCTCTTCTCTAACACATCATTCATACCATCTCTCTAACACCTTCATACCATCTCTTCTCTCTAACACACATTCATACCATCTCTCTTCTCTCATAACACACCTTCATACCATCTTCTCTCTAACACACATTCATACCATCTTCTCTCTAACACACCTTCATACCATCTCTCTTCTCTAACACACATTCATACCATCTCTTCTCTCTAACACACATTCATACCATCTCTCTTCTCTCTAACACACATTCATACCATCTCTCTTCTCTCTAACACACATTCATACCATCTCTCTTCTCTCTAACACACATTCATACCATCTCTCTTCTCTCTAACACACCTTCTTCATACACATTCATACCATCTCTAACACACATTCATACCATCTCTCTAACACACCTTCATACCATCTCTCTTCTCTCTAACACACCTTCATACCATCTCTTCTCTCTAACACACCTTCATACCATCTCTCTTCTCTCTAACACACATTCATACCATCTCTTTCTCTACTTCATACCATCTCTCTTCTCTCTAACACACCTTCATACCATCTCTCTTCTCTCTAACACACATTCATACCATCTCTCTTCTCTCTAACACACCTTCATACCATCTCTCTTCTCTCTAACACACATTCATACCATCTCTTCTCTCTAACACACATTCATACCATCTCTCTTCTCTCTAACACACATTCATACCATCTCTTCTCTCTAACACACCTTCATACCATCTCTCTAACACACATTCATACCATCTCTTCTCTCTAACACACATTCATACCATCTCTCTCTCTCTAACACACATTCATACCATCTCTCTTCTCTCTAACACACATTTACCATCTCTTCTCTAACACACATTCATACCTCTTCTCTCTAACACACATTCATACCATCTCTCTTCTCTAACACACATTCATACCATCTCTTCTCTCTAACACACATTCATACCATCTCTTCTCTCTAACACACATTCATACCATCTCGAACACACCTTCATACCATCCTCTCTAACACACATTCATACCATCTCTTCTCTCTAACACACATTCATACCATCTCTCTAACACACATTCATACCATCTCTTTCTCTAACACACATTCATACCATCTCTCTTTCTCTCTAACACACATTCATACCATCTCTCTTCTCTCTAACACACATTCATACCATCTCTCTAACACACATTCATACCATCTCTCTTCTCTCTAACACACATTCATACCATCTCTTCTCTCTAACACACATTCATACCATCTCTAACACACCTTCATACCATCTCTTCTAACACACCTTCATACCATCTCTCTTCTTCTAACACACATTCATACCATCTCTCTTCTCTCTAACACACATTCATACCATCTCTAACACATTCATACCATCTCTCTTCTCTCTAACACACCTTCATACCATCTCTCTTCTTCTAACACACCTTCATACCATCTCTCTTCTCTTAACACATTCATACCATTCATTCATACCATCTCTTCTCTCTAACACACATTCATGCCATCTCTCTTCTCTAACACACATTCATACCATCTCTCTTCTCTAACACACCTTCATACCATCTCTCTTCTCTCTAACACATTCATACCATCTCTCTTCTTCTCTAACACACATTCATACCATCTCTCTTCTCTCTAACACACATTCATACCATCTCTCTAACACACCTTCATACCATCATCTCTTCTCTTAACACATTCATACCATCTCTCTCTTCTTCTTCAACACACCTTCATACCATCTCTCTAACACACATTCATACCATCTCTTCTTCTCTAAGACACACCTTCATACCATCTCTCTTCTCTCTAACACACCTTCATACCATCTTCTCTCTAACACACATTCATACCATCTCTTCTCTTCTAACACACATTCATACCATCTCTCTTCTCTCTAACACACATTCATACCATCTCTCTTTCTCTAACACACATTCATACCATCTCTCTTCTCTAACACACCTTCATATACATCTCTCTTCTCTCTAACAGCCACATTCATACCATCTCTCTTCTCTCTAACACACATTCATACCATCTCTCTTCTCTCTAACACACCTTCATACCATCTCTTCTCTCTAAACACATTCATACCATCTCTAACACACATTCATACCATCTCTCTTCTCTCTAACACACATTCACTTCACCATCTCTCTTTCTCTAACACACATTCATACCATCTCTAACACACATTCATACCATCTCTTCTCTAAATACACATTCATGCTACCATCTCTTCTAACACACATTCATACCATCTTCAATACATTCATACCATCTCTTCTCTCTAACACACATTCATACCATCTCTTCTCTAACACACATTCATACCATCTCTCTAACACACATTCATACCACTTTCTTTCTAATAATACACATTCATACCATCTCTTCTCTCTAACACACATTCATACCATCTCTCTTCTCTCTAACACACATTCATACCATCTCTCTAACACACATTCATACCATCTCTCTTCTCTCTAACACACATTCATACCATCTCTCTTCTCTCTAACACACATTCATACCATCTCTCTTCTCTCTAACACACATTCATACCATCTCTCTTCTCTCTAACACACCTTCATACCATCTCTCTTCTCTCTAACACACATTCATACCATCTCTCTTCTCTCTAACACACATTCATACCATCTCTCTTCTCTCTAACACACCTTCATACCATCTCTCTTCTCTCTAACACACCTTCATACCATCTCTTCTCTCTAACACACATTCATACCATCTCTCTTCTCTCTAACACACATTCATACCATCTCTTCTCTCTACACCTTCATACCATCTCTCTTCTCTCTAACACACATTCATACCATCTCTCTTCTTCTAACACACATTCATACCATCTCTCTTCTCTCTAACACACATTCATACCATCTC
>NC_088238.1:13388616-13399941 GCF_036934945.1 Oncorhynchus masou masou | reverse complement strand
GCTGGATGTAATGATGTCATTGGATGTAATGATGTCAGCTGGATGTATTGATGTCAGCTGGATGTAATGAAGTCAGCTGGATGTAATGAAGTCAGCTGGATGTTATGGCATCAGCTGGATGTAATGAAGTAAGCTGGATGTAATGATGTCAACTGGATGTCAGCTGGATGATGTCAGCTGGATGTAATGAAGTCAGCTGGATGTCAGCTATGTAATGAAGTCAGCTGGATGTTATGTAATGAAGTCAGCTGGATGTAATGAAGTAAGCTGGATGTAATGATGTCAACTGGATGTAATGAAGTCAGGTGGATGTAATGAAGTCAGCTGGATGTAATGAAGTCAGCTGGATGTAATGAAGTCAGCTGGATGTAATGATGTCAACTGGATGTAATGAAGTCAGCTGGATGTAATGAAGTCAGCTGGATGTAATGGCGCTCAACTGGATGTAATGAAGTCAGCTGGAAGAAGTCAACTGAAGTCAGCTGGATGTAATGATGTCATTGAAGTCAGCTGGATGTAATGAAGTCAGCTGGAAGTAATGAAGTCAGCTGGATGTAATGATGTCAACTGGATGTAATGAAGTCAGCTGGATGTAATGAAGTCAGCTGGATGTAATGAAGTCAGCTGGATGTAATGAAGTCAGCTGGATGTAATGAAGTCAGCTGGATGTAATGAAGTCAGCTGGATGTAATGATGTCAACTGGATGTAATGAAGTGAGCTGGATGTAATGAAGTCAGCTGGATGTAATGAAGTCAGCTGGATGTAATGATGTCAACTGGATGTAATGAAGTCAGCTGGATGTAATGATGTCAACTGGATGTAATGAAGTCAGCTGGATGTAATGATGTCAGCTGGATGTAATGAAGTCAGCTGGATGTAATGAAGTCACACGAACAACAACAAAAACAACAGTGTCCTATAAAAAGGAAGTGGTTGAAGTATTTCTATTACCCATTTAGGCAAATTGCGCATAAAACTTGGCGACAGACGGTATGCTCTCCCACCCATCTAATTCATGTTTCAGGTAGCTTGTGAAAGCTAGCATGAATAGTATGCAATAATTGACTAATATTTGCTGTATTCTAATAATTTGCATGTTCCAACGTATCGCCACGGTCCATAATTGGATGATGAAACTTGCATCAGCCAACCAGATGAAACTTGCATCAGGCAACCAGAAAAGCAAGGTTAAGAAATACAAGCATTCTTGCAAGTCAAGACAATCCTTGTCCTGCAAATCAAATGTATTTTTACAGTTTAAAAACTATTTAGCAAGGAGTAGGCCAGGGATCATCCACTAGATTCAGTCACTGGACACATGTTTCTTCATTGGATGGTTTAGGGGCCAGAACATCATTGAAAATAATTTGTAGAATGCAAATTGACAGCTTGCTTACATCTGTATATCATCAAGTGGCTTTCTATTATTTGTGGGAATACTTGGGAACATATTACCATAATTGAAATCACTTGGAGCTGATTTACTGGTGTTGTTTTGTCTTTTATGTCCAACAATGAAAATGGGGAACGCTGCAGTAGGCATTTAGAATAACATGTGGAGTGGAGCTGAACAGTTAGTTACATGAGACGTCATGTGCACATACCTTCAACATGATTTGGCAATCATCCTTTATTCGAAAAACACTTTTTCCATCACCATTTGTCTCAATAAAGAAAGTTAACCTAACGTCTATCTTTAGAAAATATCTCTGTTGTTTCCATTACACATGTCTCAATAAAGACAATTGCGTCAACTTAGTAATAATCATTACCAAATACCTATTGTCTGGTCAAGTGCCCAGGGGCTCTGACCTTCAGGGAGCCCCCATTGATTGTGTTAGTCATTCTAACTCAGATATCATATGAATATGACATAAGTCACTGCAAACAAATTGTAGAATTTCTGGAAATGAGATGTAAAACTTCAAGAAAATTCTCTGCCCTGGGGCAAAATATGTAGAATTGCAGAAAACTTGCTTTAAAACCGCAACATTTTCTCTACACCACATGGCAAAATGTGTAGAATTGCAGGACATGAACTTGTAAAATGTAACACTTTCTCTCCACCATCAAGAGGAGGGCCACTAAAATATTTTGCGGTGAGGTTGCTACCCATCAAAATCAGGGCGTGGAGGGGCCCACCCCCCTCACCAAATCTTGCTTAGACCAAATCTTGCTTAGGGACCCTGCTTTTGACCAATTATGGCAAGCCACTGGGACACCAGATACAGGTCAGGTTGGTAGGCTGTTTTGTTTTTGTTGTGTTATTTTCTTAACCCTGGCTATCTCTCTATCTCAAACAAGAAAATACAGTTAACTTCAAATTGTGCTTAGAAATGTCTAACACCTACATGTCAAGGTTTGAAACGCCAAAAATCAAGGTTTGGTTCACAATGCATGGGGCAGTGACAGAAAACCAACTGCAGTTCTTGATTGGCCTGCAGGTGGAGCTATGATGCAGGTTTTCAAAGCGCAGTGCCCTTGCCAACGGAGAGCAGCACAGTGAGGGTCATGTCTAGATGGTATACAGCTTTTGTCAAATTGGCGTCAAAGGTTGCTTATTCGTTTTTTTTTGCATTTTAGCTAACCCTAACCCTAACCTAAGTATCCTAACCTGCTGCGTTAATTATCAAAACCTGCCACTTTAGTTCTTCTAAACCTGCTAAGAAAAGTCCATTTTGACCGAAGCTGTATCCCTTCTAGACAAAACCCACAGGGTCAGAAGAGTAGCTGCAGCACGGTTGCAGCTTTCTTAACTTGCCCAGTCAGGTATGCAGGGTGTAAAGTAGAGTAGGCTGCAGATAAGAAAGAATGTCAGTCGTGAATTTTAATCATGGACTGTGTGGTGTAGGCCTAACATTTGCTTACTATTCTGGTAGGCTATTTAACTTCAATTGCCCTTTTGTCTGTGGTAACATAACTGCAATCAAATTATTTCCCACCTATAAAACAAAACCATGGAAAATAATCATTCACTGTTTTGTGAATCATATTATCCCTTGTCTGTAGGTCTATCTCAATGTGGCTTGTTGACCTTATCATTGAAAATGTGACTATTATGCCTAATTGGTAAGGCAAATTAGGAATGGAGCCTACAATTAATGTATTATTCTTTTTGTGAATGTCTTACTGAAAAGGCTTTTCTAGTTTTAAATGTTATTGCATAGGCATTCGTAAATATCATAATACCAACGGAAAGACAATATCTTGATTAGCTGTTAGAAACTAAAAAAAAATTCAACGACAAAATAAGATAATCCCTCGACACAGAGCAAGTGTCTTAATTATATTTAATTTCCCTAATCTCCATCTTCAAATGATGCTCTGATTAGATATTTAAATCCGATGATCATTTCACCCGCAGTATTGTATTCATGTGTATTCCCTTTGGCATAGCCAAATCCCTTTCACGCTGGAATGAATGCATTACATAAACATAGAAAATACATTCGCTGGCTGCGGGCTTCAGCATATGCCTCTCATTCATCATGTGAGCTGCGCTTCTGTGATTGCTGCCAGTGAAATTTTACAATTAGCCCAATCACAGCCCTCGATCCGAGATGTCACTGCGGGCGAGTCAGAAGGCTTGGTAAAACAAGACAGTCGCTCCTTGCGCCCCGGCATAGCGCCATACACTCAAATCCCTGCCCAGTTACTCAGTTGTCAGCTCGGAACCTGCAAACTCGAAAAGCACCCTCTCTCTCTTATCCCCTCTCGTCGCAGCATCACACAACGCCTTTCAGTTGGGAGTATCGCACTGATCTACAGCGCGACACACACAGCCTCTTGCGGAATCCTACAGTGCAGCGATTTTCAAGGCATAAGTGCGTCCGCGTTTGGGATGGGAGGTGTTGCGATCCCGCCGGGTCTGAGTCCACTCGGAGCGGCATAGTGGCTGGAGAGGGACTCGCTGATCGGAAGTGTTGTTGGGATCCTGCTGCTATTTCCTTTCGCGCTGGATTCTCATGCTTTTGAGTAACACGTCGCTGCGGAGGATTTCGAGCGGACCAATTCATAAAGAAGCATCACAGCCCTGTGGATTAGGATACCAAAAGGTGTTTCTTTTTACGCATCTCGTTGTAATTTGGAAGTAAAGGAGTTGGGATTCATCGCAACGTGCCTGTTACCGCAGTGTCAATGCGACTGCGGCTGTAAACTGATATCCGCAGCGATTACAGGTAAGGACGGGCTTGTCACAGGGTGGTCATTTAACGGGACTATTATTTTTGGTCTTTATCGTGTTCTTTTTTGAAGAATTGGGGCGCGGATGCCTCTGCACCAGGTAAAGGCGTGTATACCTGCTCTCTGCCGTATAGCCATGCCGCGCGGAGAACACTGCACCATCCTTCTCTTGCGGGTTTGGGATTTCTGTTTTTTTTATTACCTCTTACAATTTTCCCACCATCGCCACTCTGATATAGAATAAGATTGCGTCATTTATTGTTGATGCTATTCTATGTGCAGTTGTGGTGCATTTGTCTGCCGTTTAACGCTTTAGAGCATGTGTACTGCTTCATTCATTTGGAGCATTTACTTGCCCAAATGCGTACGCGCGTCTGCCCGCGCTGAACTCTGTAGGTAAAGTGATATTGACCAAGTGATATTAGGGAATGTAGCCTATGGGGTGGCAGCATTTCGCAGTGTGTTAAGAGACATTTGTCCACCTTCGTACAACAGTCGGCTCTGCAGTATGCTATGTGACATCCTATTGCACCAAGAGGTGGATATTTCCCCACCACTCTCTCGTCTCGTTGATATATCCTGGCGCAATGACATCCAATAATTCACCTCCCACTGTGTAGGACCAGATGTTTCATATGATACATCTCAGAGAGTCACCGCGTAGCTTGTGCACGGCGTCTCTGTTTTCATGTGGTCTGTCACTCGTGGAAAGCGCACGTTGCATCATGAAACATTTATTGTAACCTCAAATGGCACATCTCCCGTCTCCGTAGCTGGAAAGCGTCGCCGATGATAAGTTGCGGGCTGCATTGCTGTGCGTCGCACGTCTCCACTCAAGTGCCCGAGGTCTAGGTACATGACCGATATGGTTTTGGGTTTGGGAAGGGAGATCCGTAGCTTGTCTGGTCAAGTGATTTTGGTTTTTCCATTCACTCTTTGATTTTCCAGTATATAGTAAAACAAAAAAAAGAAAATAACTATATATATGTAAATATATATATATATATATATATATATATATATATATATATATATATATATATATATATATATATATATATTGTGTGTGAGAGAGAGACAGAATGAGTAGGCTATTATAGAGTATTTGAAATCACTCTATAAATGTCCATGTGCAGCCTTATACGATATAGGCTATTACATAAATGCTCTTAGGGCACGCCTGTGTCCGAGAGCACGGATAGTGAGCAAGGTAGCTTTAAGTCAAAAAGTCATTTAACCTCACTGTTAAATTGTCATGACAACGTCTTTGATCCAATCCTCTTCTTGACAGAACAACATGCCACACAACTGGAATACATGTATAGCAATTCATTACTGTAGGCTATATCAATTTTTCAAGGACATACTACATTTGTTATACATATAGAATATCTTCAATATTTAGCTCCAAACACTGGGCTGCTTGGGGGTAACGCTGTGCACTATGTGTAAAGAATCAGGCTAAAATGCTGTAACCCTTATGGCTCATATAGAGCTTGTGTCAGTAGGCTTTATAGTCAGTAGTGGGAGAGGTGATCCTGTGTTGAGTAGGCTTTATAGTCAGTAGGGGGAGAGGTGATCCTGTGTTGAGTAGGCTTTATAGTCAGTAGGGGGAGAGGTGATCCTGTGTTGAGTAGGCTTTATAGTCAGTAGGGGGAGAGGTGATCCTGTGTTGAGTAGGCTTTATAGTCAGTAGGGGAGAGGTGATTCTGTGTTGAGTAGGCTTTATAGTCAGTAGGGGGAGAGGTGATCCTGTGTTGAGTAGGCTTTATAGTCAGTAGGGGGAGAGGTGATCCTGTGTTGAGTAGGCTTTATAGTCAGTAGTGGGAGAGGTGATCCTGTGTTGAGTAGGCTTTATAGTCAGTAGGGGGAGAGGTGATCCTGTGTTGAGTAGGCTTTATAGTCAGTAGGGGGAGAGGTGATCCTGTGTTGAGTAGGCTTTATAGTCAGTAGGGGGAGAGGTGATCCTGTGTTGAGTAGGCTTTATAGTCAGTAGGGGGAGAGGTGATCCTGTGTTAGTAGGCTTTATAGTCAGTAGGGGAGAGGTGATCCTGTGTTGAGTAGGCTTTATAGTCAGTAGCGGGAGAGGTGATCCTGTGTTGAGTAGGCTTTATAGTCAGTAGTGGGAGAGGTGATCCTGTGTTGAGTAGGCTTTATAGTCAGTAGGGGGAGAGGTGATCCTGTGTCAGTAGGCGTTATAGTCAGTAGGGGGAGAGGTGATCCTGTGTTGAGTAGGCTTTATAGTCAGTAGGGGGAGAGGTGATCCTGTGTTGAGTAGGCTTTATAGTCAGTAGGGGGAGAGGTGATCCTGTGTTGAGTAGGCTTTATAGTCAGTAGGGGGAGAGGTGATCCTGTGCTGAGTAGGCTTTATAGTCAGTAGGGGGAGAGGTGATCCTGTGTTGAGTAGGCTTTATAGTCAGTAGGGGGAGTGGTGATCCTGTGCCAGTAGGCTTTATAGTCAGTAGGGGGAGAGGTGATCCTGTGCCAGTAGGCTTTATAGTCAGTAGGGGGAGAGGTGATCCTGTGCCAGTAGGCTTTATAGTCAGTAGGGGGAGAGGTGATCCTGTGTTGAGTAGGCTTTATAGTCAGTAGGGGGAGAGGTGATCCTGTGTTGAGTAGGCTTTATAGTCAGTAGGGGGAGAGGTGATCCTGTGTTGAGTAGGCTTTATAGTCAGTAGGGGAGAGGTGATCTGTGTTGAGTAGGCTTTATAGTCAGTAGGGGGAGAGGTGATCCTGTGTTGAGTAGGCTTTATAGTCAGTAGGGGGAGAGGTGATCCTGTGCCAGTAGGCTTTATAGTCAGTAGGAGGAGAGGTGATCCTGTGTTGAGTAGGCTTTATAGTCAGTAGGGGAGAGGTGATCCTGTGTTGAGTAGGCTTTATAGTCAGTAGGGGGAGAGGTGATCCTGTGTTGAGTAGGCTTTATAGTCAGTAGGGGGAGAGGTGATCCTGTGTTGAGTAGGCTTTATAGTCAGTAGGGGGAGGTGATCCTGTGTTGAGTAGGCTTTATAGTCAGTAGTGGGAGAGGTGATCCTGTGTTGAGTAGGCTTTATAGTCAGTAGGGGGGAGAGGTGATCCTGTGTTGAGTAGGCTTTATAGTCAGTAGTGGGAGAGGTGATCCTGTGTTGAGTAGGCTTTATAGTCAGTAGGGGGAGAGGTGATCCTGTGTTGAGTAGGCTTTATAGTCAGTAGGGGGAGAGGTGATCCTGTGTTGAGTAGGCTTTATAGTCAGTAGGGGGAGAGGTGATCCTGTGTTGAGTAGGCTTTATAGTCAGTAGGGGGAGAGGTGATCCTGTGTTGAGTAGGCTTTATAGTCAGTAGTGGGAGAGGTGATCCTGTGTTGAGTAGGCTTTATAGTCAGTAGTGGGAGAGGTGATCCTGTGTTGAGTAGGCTTTATAGTCAGTAGGGGGAGAGGTGATCCTGTGTTGAGTAGGCTTTATAGTCAGTAGTGGGAGAGGTGATCCTGTGTTGAGTAGGCTTTATAGTCAGTAGTGGGAGAGGTGATCCTGTGTTGAGTAGGCTTTATAGTCAGTAGTGGGAGAGGTGATCCTGCGTTCAGCAGCTCAGTAGTCTGGTGTTATGGGAGCACCAGAATCACAGAGAAGCTGAAAGCTTTCTTTATTAGTCTGTGGTTATAGACCAGTCTACACAGCAGCCAGACAGCCACTGGGACGTGTAGTGTAGTAGGCAACCTGGAAGAGTGTCTATTTAATATCCAGTCACTGCCACACCGCTATCTCTTTAGACCTTAGAAAGCATAGTGCTCTCTCCTGCTGGATAGAGGGATGGAGGTCCTTGACTCATAATGCAGCTTTACAGAAACCTTCTCTCTCCCTTTCTTTCTTTCTACTTTCTTTCACTATAGTATTTATACTTTATTCTATAATATTTCTTTCTTATAGCTTTCTTTCTTTCACTTTCTTTCTTTCTTTACTTTATTTCTTTCTATCTTTCTTTCTATCTTTCTTCTCTTTCTTTCTTTCTTTCTTTCTATAGTCTTTCATTCTTTCACGTTCTGACTCTCTTATTTCCTTTGTTTTCTCATTATTTAGTATGCCAGTCAGGCTGCTTATTACACTAGCCTATACAGAATGCGTAACATGATTACTATAGCAGTAGCTCTGTTCAACTTCACACCACACTAAAGTCTACACTGTATACATTATAGTAGGTATACATTATTATGTTTGCAAGATATTCTTGACACACTATAGTATGTATACATTATTAAACTATAGTATGTATACATTATTACACTATAGTCTATATACTGTAGTAGGTATACATTATTACACTATAGCCTATACACTATAGTATGTATACATTATTACACTATAGTCTATATACTGTAGTATGTATACATGATTACACTATAGCCTATACACCATAGTATGTATACATTATTACACTATAGCCTATAGCACTAACGTCTACACACCATAATCATACTTAATCATACTTGTGTGTTTGTGGGTGATTGTTCCTGTCTCTGTGTTTGCACCAGATAGGGCTGTTTTGAGTTTTCACGTTTCTTGTTTTGTTAGTTTATTCATGTATAGTGTATTTATATATTAAACATGAATAACCACCACGCTGCGTTTTGGTCCGCCTCTCCTTCACCTCAGGAAAACCGTTACACTACACACTATAGTATGTATACATTATTACACTATAGTCTATACACTATAGTATGTATACATTATTACACTATAGTCTATATACTGTAATATGTATACATTATTACACTATAGCCTATACACTCTAGTATGTATACATTATTACACTATAGCCTATAGCACTAACATCTACACACCATAATATGTATATATTATTACACTATAGTCTACACACTATAGTATGTATACATTATTACACTATAATATGTATACATTATTACACTATAATATGTATACATTACTACACTATAGTCTACACACTATAGTATGTATACATTATTACACTATAGTCAATCCACTATAATATGTATACATTATTTGACTATAGTATGCATACATTATTACACTATAGCCTATAACACTATAGTCTACACACTATAGTATGTATACATTATTACACTATAGTCTATATACTGTAGTATGCATACATTATTACACTATAGCCTATACACTATAGTATGTATACATTATTACACTATAGTCAATCCCCTATAATATGTATACATTATTACACTATAGCTTATACACTATAGTATGTATACATTATTACACTATAGTCAATCCACTATAATATGTATACATTATTACCCTATAGCTTATACATCATAGTATGTATACATTATTACACTATAGCTTATACACAATGTATAAATACTTTATTACACTATAGTAGGTATATATTATTACACTGTTTCCAATCCACTATATATGCATTCCTACATTATTTCCTATACATTATCCATCCATTAACTCTAGCCTATATGTTCCCTTCAGATCCCTCTGAAATGGTATAAGGATTGGATATGTATTTCGGGGCTGTATTAGTGAATTGTGTTAGGCTCCCCATTCAATGGATGACCATGCTGGGCAGAGTGTGCCTAGAGAGAGGGAGCTCTTCACAGATTAGGGCCAAGGAGACTGAGAACTGCAGTAAGGGGTCAGAACAGGGCCAGGGAGACTGGAGGCTGCTGTAAGGGGTCAGAACAGGGCTAGGGGGACTGGAGGCTGCAGTAAGGGGTCAGAGCTGGGCCAGGGAGACTGGAGGCTGCAGTAATGGGTCAGAACAGGGCTAGGAAGACTGGAGGCTGCAGTAATGGGTCAGAACAGGGCTAGGAAGACTGGAGGCTGCAGTAAGGGGTCAGAACAGGGCCAGGGAGCTTGAAGGCTACAGTCTACAGAATGTATTGAAGTAAAAGTAAAAGTTGTCAAAAATATAAATAGTAAAGTACAGATACCCCAAAAACTCCTTAAGTAGTACTTTAAAGTATTTTTACTTAAGTACTTTACACCACTGCCGATACATAATGGAAAATACATTACAAACAAAAATAATTTACAATTTACATACATTTAGAACATTAGCATGTAGACATTACAGACTTACATGTGTCAAAAATACAACTAAAGACATACAAATGTATTGCTGTTCTAGTTGTTGTTCATCTGTGGCTCAGCTCCACTATGTACCTTCGAGGGAATAAGTGGTTGCCTTTGTGTCTGGCCATGGATGGCAGGTTAACTGGAACAGCTGGCAGAGGGTAGGAGGAGTGTGTATGTGTGTGTGTATGTATTCCATCCTGTGCATGTGTGTGTGTGTGTGTGTGTATTCCATCCTGTGTGTGTGTATGTATTCCATCCTGTGCATGTGTGTGTGTGTGTGTATGTATTCCATCCTGTGTGTGTGTGTGTGTGTGTGTGTGTGTGTGTGTGTGTGTGTGTGTGTGTGTGTGTGTGTGTGTGTGTGTGTGTGTGTGTGTGTGTGTGCTATCCCAGCTCGTCTGTAAGCATTTCACAACACCTGTTGTGTTCGGCGCATGTGACAAATACAATTTGATTTGATTTGATCGCACCTCATTCCTCCCATCACAGTGGGCAGCCCATCTCAAGGGGAAACATTTAGTTCCCAACACACTTGGATACTCTGTCATCTGGTGCCTTCCAGTTCAGCTAGCAGCCTTGATTCTACTGGCACTGTCCATCAGCACCCGCCTATAGGAATTTAACGGCAGCGTTTATCGGCAGCGTTTATCGGCCTGTAAGCACTTAATGTTGACATACTAGCCTCTGTTTGTTGGCTGCTGTTGTGGCTGGAATTTGGACCTGGAGATCATGGCCTTGTCAATATTGTGACACCCCTGAACTGATATACTCCCACTAGTACAGCCTTGATTTTTGAGATGAGGTGCTGTGTAGTTCAAATACAAATGGATATTCAAATCATTGGAGACATGACTGAATCAGAGAAATATGAATGAAATCTCCACAATGACATGAATGTTGCTCAGTGGCCCAAGCAGAAGTTTGGACACACACACACACACACGCATAATCCGGCATGATAGTGTGTGTGTGTGTCCAAACTTCCGCTCGTGAGCCGCTTGCTGGTATGAATGCTCACTAGCAGAGCCTCCGCGGTGTCAGGCTGAATGATGGGTCTGTGGAGTTGATCTGAATGGAAGACTCTGTTT
>NC_088238.1:13366116-13386116 GCF_036934945.1 Oncorhynchus masou masou | reverse complement strand
TGTAGATGGTTGATGTTCCTGTTACAGCTAGTCTTACTGTAGATGGTTACATTCCTGTTACAGCTAGCCTTACTGTAGATGGTTACATTCCTGTTACAGCTAGACTTACTGTAGATGGTTACGTTCCTGTTACAGCTAGACTTACTGTAGATGTTGATGTTCCTGTTACAGCTAGTCTTACTGTAGATGGTTACATTCCTGTTACAGCTAGACTTACTGTAGATGGTTACGTTCCTGTTACAGCTAGCCTTACTGTAGATGGTGATGTTCCTGTTACAGCTAGCCTTACTGTAGATGGTGATGATCCTGTTACAGCTAGCCTTACTGTAGATGTTGATGTTCCTGTTACAGCTAGCCTTACTGTAGATGGTTACTTTCCTGTTACAGCTAGCCTTACTGTAGATGTTAATGTTCCTGTTACAGCTAGCCTTACTGTAGATGGTTACTTTCCTGTTACAGCTAGCCTTACTGTAGATGGTTACTTTCCTGTTACAGCTAGCCTTACTGTAGATGGTTACTTTCCTGTTACAGCTAGCCTTACTGTAGATGTTAATGTTCCTGTTACAGCTAGCCTTACTGTAGATGGTTACTTTCCTGTTACAGCTAGCCTTACTGTAGATGGTTACTTTCCTGTTACAGCTAGCCTTACTGTAGATGGTTACGTTCCTGTTACAGCTAGCCTTACTGTAGATGTTGATGTTCCTGTTACAGCTAGCCTTACTGTAGATGGTTACTTTCCTGTTACAGCTAGCCTTACTGTAGATGGTTCCTTTCCTGTTACAGCTAGCCTTACTGTAGATGGTTACTTTCCTGTTACAGCTAGCCTTACTGTAGATGGTTCCTTTCCTGTTACAGCTGTTATCTCTTCTCTGTGGTTCTTCTTCACTCTCCTGCATGGCATTCTTGGTCTGGGTTCAGTTTTTGTCAGCTACTTTTGTTGTTGGTGGGATTTATTGCTGGTTTGAAGGTAGGTTATAGTGCAATTGTGCCCATTGTGAATATCCTTTTGATGAGGGATTGGAGACTGACTCAATCCTCACTGGGCACATACGACTAGGAGCAGCAGTTTTTCCTGGTCAGGTCTCACGGTTAGGAAAACCTCACGACCCTACCCTATAGACACAAGGCTGAAGCCACACTAGAGGCTGAAGCCACACTAGAGGCTGAAGCCACACTAGAGGCTGAAACCACACTAGGCTCAGTAGAAGTTCAATAGAACCAGCGTTCTCTCCAGCTTCTCATTAATCCACATTGTTTCATTATTCCGCCCTATTGATTTAGTTGCCTTTCTAATTACTATTCACCAGGAAGAGGTGATATCCCACTGGGTACAGACGTCAGTTGAATGTCTATTCTACCTTGGTCCTACGTAATTTCATTAAAACGACTTGGAAACAATGTTGATTCAACCAGTTTGTGCCCAGTGGGATGATGATGTGAGAACGTGGATTGGAGTGCACACTGTCTGTCTGTCTGTCTGTCTGTCTGTCTGTCTGTCTGTCTGTCTGTCTGTCTGTCTGTCTGTCTGTCTGTCTGTCTGTCTCTCTCTGTCTCTCTCTGTCTCTCTCTGTCTCTCTCTCTCTCTCTCTCTTTCTTTCTCTCTTTCTCTCTATGATACTGTGGGACAGTTGATGAATCACAGAAAGCTTTGTGTATTCTGTAAGGAAAGGAAAGAGGAGTTCTAGATATTGACGTACTTCTGTCCAGACGTTTGTCTGCCTTCCTAAATGGGTTTCAATACACAGTGAATTCTTACCACCCATCTCCATGCATTCATTTTACCGCAAGCTGTGGTGTAGGCCATTAGATATCTCAGCCATAGAACGCCCCAACCCCACAGCCACCCACACAGCTAAATGTGTTCCCATGGCAACATGACCGTTCCCCCTCCTCGGCGTAGTTCCCAGTCACCTGCAGAAACATGCTAGGGGGTGCCAACGAGCCCACATGATGGGACATTGAGATAGGAGTTGACGTCCGGTGTTTGAGTGACTGGGATACAAAGGCTTGACTCTGTCCCACAACCTTGTGTATTTTAAGGTAACTTTGTGTATTTTAAGGTAACTTTGTGTATTTTAAGGTAACTTTGTGTATTTTAAGGTAACTTTGTGTATTTTAAGGTAACTTTGTGTATTTTAAGGTGTGTATTTTAAGGTAACTTTGTGTGTTTTAAGGTACAGTGCCTTGCGAAAGTATTCGCCCCCCTTGAACTTTGCGCCCTTTTGCCACATTTCAGGCTTCAAACATAAAGATATAAAACTGTATTTTTTTGTGAAGAATCAACAACAAGTGGGACACAATCATGAAGTGGAACGACATTTATTGGATATTTCAAACTTTTTTAACAAATCAAAAACTGAAAAATTGGGCGTGCAAAATTATTCAGCCCCCTTAAGTTAATACTTTGTAGCGCCACCTTTTGCTGCGATTACAGCTGTAAGTCGCTTGGGGTATGTCTCTATCAGTTTTGCACATCGAGAGACTGAAATCCAATAAATGTCATTCCACTTCATGATTGTGTCCCACTTGTTGTTGATTCTTCACAAAAAAATACAGTTTTATATTTTTATGTTTGAAGCCTGAAATGTGGCAAAAGGTCGCAAAGTTCAAGGGGCCGAATACTTTCGCAAGGCACTGTAACTGTATTTTATGGTAACTTTGTGTTTTAAGGTAACTTTGTGTATTTTAAGGTAACTTTGTGTATTTTAAGGTAAGTTTGTGTGTTTTAAGGTAACTTTGTGTATTTTAAGGTAACTTTGTGTATTTTAAGGTGTGTGCTTTAAGGTAACTTTGTGTATTTTAAGGTAACTGTGTGTTTTAAGGTAACTTTGTGTGTTTTAATGTAACTTTGTGTATTTTAAGGTGTGTGCTTTAAGGTAACTTTGTGTATTTTAAGGTAACTGTGTGTTTTAAGGTAACTTTGTGTGTTTTAAGGTAACTTTGTGTATTTTAAGGTAACTTTGTGTGTTTTAAGGTAACTGTGTGTTTTAAGGTAACTGTGTGTTTTAAGGTAACTGTGTATTTTAAGGTAACTGTCTGTTTTAAGGTAACTTTGTGTGTTTTAAGGTAACTGTGTGTTTTAAGGTAACTGTGTGTTTTAAGGTAACTGTCTGTTTTAAGGTAACTTTGTGTGTTTTAAGGTAACTGTGTGTTTTAAGGTAATTGTGTGTTTTAAGGTAACTGTGTGTTTTAAGGTAACTTTGTGTGTTTTAAGGTAACTGTGTATTTTAAGGTAACTGTGTGTTTTAAGGTAACTGTGTATTTTAAGGTAAATCTGTGTTTTAAGGTAACTGTGTGTTTTAAGGTAACTGTGTGTTTTAAGGTAACTGTGTGTTTTAAGGTAACTGTGTATTTTAAGGTAAATCTGTGTTTTAAGGTAACTGTGTGTTTTAAGGTAACTGTGTGTTTTAAGGTAACTTTGTGTATTTTAAGGTAACTGTGTATTTTAAGGTAACTGTGTGTTTTAAGGTAACTGTCTGTTTTAAGGTAACTGTCTGTTTTAAGGTAACTGTGTGTTTTATGGTAACTCTGTGTGCTAAGGTAACTGTGCGTTTTAAGGTAACTGTGTGTTTTAAGGTAACTGTGTGTTTTAAGGTAACTGTGTGTTTTAAGGTAACTGTGTGTTTTAAGGTAACTGTCTGTTTTAAGGTAACTGTCTGTTTTAAGGTAACTGTGTGTTTTATGGTAACTCTGTGTGCTAAGGTAACTGTGTGTTTTAAGGTAACTCTGTACATAGGAAGGCTGTAATGTGCCAAGTAGCTCTTGTAGACATGTTTGATGTCAGTATCATTATGCTCCAAATTGCCTGACAACTGACGGTATAGTAATTCAATGAAAATAATGGTTTCTGTACCATGTCCAAGTCGGCTCATAAGAATGTCTGGAACTGAGTGAATGGAAACGCATCAAACGAATGGAAACCATTCTGTTCAAGCCATTACTATGAGCCCGTCCTCCCCAATTAAGGTGCCACCAACCTCCTGTGGTGCCTGTGATATCATGACACATGTAGGGGAGTTTAAAATCAACTATCAAGTAGCTTTTCACATTTCATGTATTCAATTTCAGAACATGGGAGAATCACTATGAAACTATTGTGTTGGTAGACCACCTAACAATGATAGTCTTCCTACTGCCTAAACCTACCGACCTGTACTGTAACACAATTGTCCTCAAATTCCCTCCTGAGCCTCTGGGAATCAGAGTTTTCCTCTGTGCTTTCATTGGACACAGAGCTCCAGGCAGTCTACCTCCACTAGAACCCTCAACAAGCTTGTCCAGGTTTAAGGTTAGTCTGTTGTAGTACAGCTGCAAGCGCTGCATTTCCCCACTAGCAGAGCCGGGCCAGAGGACATCATCCTCTCAGTACAGGGATGGAAGGGGAAAGCACTAAGTATTGAGTTGTGTTCCGAGGCTTATTTCTCCTCCTCCGTTCTGCACTGTCATGGCGATTCTCCTGGAAAGCAGTGATTGGGCTTTCCCAGACCTTCTACCTTCTACCGTATACCATCCAACCCACTGCCAGATAGCTGCAGGGTGAGTGGTGTGTGTGTGTGTGTGTGTGTGTGTGTGTGTGTGTGTGTGTGTGTGTGTGTGTGTGTGTGTGTGTGTGTGGTGTATGTGAGTGTGTGTGTGTGTCTCTCTATCTCTCTCTCTCTCTGGGAAAAGCAATGCGATCAGGTAAAGCAGGCAGAACTTCTAAGTAAAACAGCCAAACTGTGGAGAGGGGAAGCAGGGAGGAGAAGAGGGGGAGATTACTGTTGCATCCCTGGCTTTCCCCCGACCACTGGGGCCTGGTGGAATGGTAGCAAAGCTGTCTTCTATGTTTAAGCCACAGGCTCTGATGAGAGAGGGAGAGGAGAGGATGAAGAGGGATCGGTAAGCATAACACGTTATTCAGGTTAACCCAATAAGGGTTATAAATACAGACGATTAACAGTGGCAGCAATAACTCTGTGTGTGTGATATTGTGTGTGATACTGTGTGTGATACTGTGTGTGTGATACTGTGTGTGTGATACTGTGTGTGTGATACTGTGTGTGTGATACTGTGTGTGATACTGTGTGTGTGTGATACTGTGTGTGTGTGATACTGTGTATGTGATACTGTGTGTGTGATACTGTGTGTGATACTTTGTGTGTGATACTGTGTGTGTGATACTGTGTGTGTGATACTGTGTGTGTGTGATACTGTGTGTGTGATATTGTGTGTGTGTGTGTGATACTGTGTGTGTGATACTGTGTGTGTGTGATATGTGTGTGTGTGTGTGTACTGTGTGTGTGTGATACTGTGTGTGTGATACTGTGTGTGTGTGTGTGATACTGTGTGTGTGATATTGTGTGTGTGATATTGTGTGTGTGATAAATGTGTGTGTGAGACGATGTGTGTGAACAGTGTGTGTGCAATATACTGTGTGTGTGTGTGTGTGATACTGTGTGTGTGTGTGATACTGTGTGTGTGATACTGTGTGTGTGATACTGTGTGTGTGATACTGTGTGTGTGTGATACTGTGTGTGTGTGATACTGTGTGTGTGTGATACTGTGTGTGTGATACTGTGTGTGTGATACTGTGTGTGTGATATTGTGTGTGTGATACTGTGTGTGTGTGATACTGTGTGTGTGTGATACTGTGTGTGTGTGATACAGTGTGTGTGTGATACTGTGTGTGTGATATTGTGTGTGTGATACTGTGTGTGTGTTTGATACTGTGTGTGTGATACTGTGTGTGTGTGATACTGTGTGTGTGATACTGTGTGTGTGTGATACTGTGTGTGTGATACTGTGTGTGTGATACTGTGTGTGTGATACTGTGTGTGTGATATTGTGTGTGTGTGTGATACTGTGTGTGTGATACTGTGTGTGTGTGATATTGTGTGTGTGTGATACTGTGTGTGTGTGATACTGTGTGTGTGATACTGTGTGTGTGATATTGTGTGTGTGTGATACTGTGTGTGTGATACTGTGTGTGTGATACTGTTTGTGTGATATTGTGTGTGTGTGTGATATTGGGTGTGTGATACTGTGTGTGTGTGATACTGTGTGTGTGATACTGTGTGTGTGATATTGGGTGTGTGATACTGTGTGTGTGATACTGTGTGTGATATACTGTGTGTGTGATACTGTGTGTGTGTGATATTGGGTGTGTGATACTGTGTGTCTGTGATACTGTGTGTGTGATACTGTGTGTGTGATATTGGGTGTGTGATACTGTGTGTGTGATACTGTGTGTGTGTGTGTGATACTGTGTGTGTGATACTGTGTGTGTGATACTGTGTGTGTGATACTGTGTGTGTGATACTTTGTGTGTGATACTGTGTGTGTGTGATACTGTGTGTGTGTGATACTGTGTGTGTGTGTGATACTGTGTGTGTGTGATACTGTGTGTGTGATACTGTGTGTGTGTGATACTGTGTGTGTGATATTGTGTGTGTGTGTGACACTGTGTGTGTGATACTGTGTGTGTGATACTGTGTGTGTGATACTGTGTGTGTGATACTGTGTGCTTGAAGGGGAAGATTCCACCCTGGATGTATGATGCCCAGAGTCATTTAATCATCACTGTCCTCGCTCTCCATTTTCCTCAAAGACGCCTCTTTGTCCCCCTCGGCCATTACCGCCCAAATATGTCACCAACGACACTACGTGCGTGTCAAAGATTTACAGCGGGAAGAACAACCCTCTCCTATCTGTGTGTGTGTGACCTCTCTCTAAAAGGAGCATTGAGAGGTCTCTCTCTAAAAGGAGAACGGAGAGGTCCTCCCTCTAAAAGGAGAACAGAGAGGTCCTCTCTCTAAAAGGAGCATTGAGAGGTCTCTCTCTAAAAGGAGAACGGAGAGGTCCTCTCTCTAAAAGGAGAACGGAGAGATCCTCTCTCTAAAAGGAGCATTGAGAGGTCTCTCTCTAAAAGGAGAACGGAGAGGTCCTCTCTCTAAAAGGAGCATTGAGAGGTCTCTCTCTTAAAGGAGAACGGAGAGTTCCTCTCTCTAAAAGGAGAACGGAGAGTTCCTCTCTCTAAAAGGAGAACGGAGAGGTCCTCTCTCTAAAAGGAGAACGGAGAGGTCTCTCTCTAAAAGGAGAACGGAGAGGTCCTCTCTCTAAAAGGAGAACGGAGAGGTCCTCTCTCTACAAGGAGAACTGAGAGGTCTCTCTCTAAAAGGAGAACGGAGAGGTCTCTCTCTAAAAGGAGAACGGAGAGGTCTCTCTCTAAAAGGAGAACGGAGAGGTCCTCTCTCTAAAAGGAGCATTGAGAGGTCCTCTCTCTAAAAGGAGAATGGAGAGGACCTCTCTCTAAAAGGAGCATTGAGAGGTCCTCTCTCTAAAAGGAGAACGGAGAGGTCTCTCTCTAAAAGGAGAACTGAGAGGTCCTCTCTCTAAAAGGAGAACGGAGAGGTCTCTCTCTAAAAGGAGAACGGAGAGGTCCTCTCTCTAAAAGGAGAACAGAGAGGTCTCTCTCTAAAAGGAGAACGGAGAGGTCCTCTCTCTAAAAGGAGAACAGAGAGGTCTCTCTCTAAAAGGAGAACGGAGAGGTCCTCTCTCTAAAAGGAGAACAGAGAGGTCCTCTCTCTAAAAGGAGAACTGAGAGGTCCTCTCTCTAAAAGGAGAACGGAGAGGTCTCTCTCTAAAAGGAGAACTGAGAGGTCCTCTCTCTAAAAGGAGAACGGAGAGGTCTCTCTCTAAAAGGAGAACGGAGAGGTCCTCTCTCTAAAAGGAGAACTGAGAGGTCCTCTCTCTAAAAGGAGAACGGAGAGGTCTCTCTCTAAAAGGAGAACTGAGAGGTCCTCTCTCTAAAAGGAGAACGGAGAGGTCTCTCTCTAAAAGGAGAACTGAGAGGTCCTCTCTCTAAAAGGAGAACGGAGAGGTCTCTCTCTAAAAAGAGAACTGAGAGGTCCTCTCTCTAAAAGGAGAAAGGAGAGGTCTCTCTCTAAAAGGAGAACGGAGAGGTCCTCTCTCTAAAAGGAGAACAGAGAGGTCCTCTCTCTAAAAGAGAACGTCCTCTCTCTAAAAGGAGAACGGAGAGGTCCTCTCTCTAAAAGGAGAACAGAGAGGTCCTCTCTCTAAAAGGAGAACAGAGAGGTCCTCTCTCTAAAAGGAGAACGGAGAGGTCCTCTCTCTAAAAGGAGAACGGAGAGGTCCTCTCTCTAAAGGAGAACGGAGAGGTCCTCTCTCTAAAAGGAGAACGGAGAGGTCCTCTCTCTAAAAGGAGAACGGAGAGGTCCTCTCTCTAAAAGGAGAACTGAGAGGTCCTCTCTCTAAAAGGAGAACGGAGAGGTCTCTCTCTAAAAGGAGAACGGAGAGGTCTCTCTCTAAAAGGAGAACGGAGAGGTCCTCTCTCTAAAAGGATAACAGAGAGGTCCTCTCTCTAAAAGGAGAACGGAGAGGTCCTCTCTCTAAAAGGAGAACAGAGAGGTCCTCTCTCTAAAAGGAGAACAGAGAGGTCCTCTCTCCTAAAAGGAGAACGAGAGGTCCTCTCTCTAAAAGGAGAACGGAGAGGTCCTCTCTCTAAAAGGAGAACGGAGAGGTCCTCTCTCTAAAAGGAGAACGGAGAGGTCCTCTCTCTAAAAGGAGAACGGAGAGGTCCTCTCTCTAAAAGGAGAACTGAGACGTCCTCCCTCTAAAAGGAGAACGGAGAGGTCCTCTCTCTAAAAGGAGCATTGAGAGGTCCTCTCTCTGAAAGGAGAACATTGAGAGGTCCTCTCTCTAAAGGAGAACGGAGAGGTCCTCTCTCTAAAAGGAGAACGGAGAGGTCCTCTCTCTAAAGGAGAACCATTGAGAGGTCTCTCACTAAAAGGAGCATTGAGAGGGCCTCTCTCTAAAAGGAGAACAGAGAGGTCCTCTCTCTAAAAGGAGAACTGAGAGGTCCTCTCTCTAAAAGGAGAACGGAGAGGTCTCTCTCTAAAAGGAGAACTGAGAGGTCCTCTCTCTAAAAGGAGAACGGAGAGGTCTCTCTCTAAAAGGAGAACGGAGAGGTCCTCTCTCTAAAAGGAGAACAGAGAGGTCCTCTCTCTAAAAGGAGAACTGAGAGGTCCTCTCTCTAAAAGGAGAACTGAGAGGTCCTCTCTCTAAAAGGAGAACGGAGAGGTCTCTCTCTAAAAGGAGAACTGAGAGGTCCTCTCTCTAAAAGGAGAACGGAGAGGTCTCTCTCTAAAAAGAGAACTGAGAGGTCCTCTCTCAGAAAGGAGAAAGGAGAGGTCTCTCTCTAAAAGGAGAACGGAGAGGTCCTCTCTCTAAAAGGAGAACAGAGAGGTCCTCTCTCTAAAAGGAGAACGGAGAGGTCCTCTCTCTAAAAGGAGAACAGAGAGGTCCTCTCTCTAAAAGGAGAACAGAGAGGTCCTCTCTCTAAAAGGAGAACGGAGAGGTCCTCTCTCTAAAAGGAGAACGGAGAGGTCCTCTCTCTAAAAGGAGCATTGAGAGGTCCTCTCTCTAAAAGGAGCATTGAGAGGTCCTCTCTCTAAAAGGAGAACGGAGAGGTCCTCCCTCTAAAAGGAGAACTGAGACGTCCTCCCTCTAAAAGGAGAACGGAGAGGTCCTCCCTCTAAAAGGAGAACTGAGACGTCCTCTCTCTGAAAGGAGAACGGAGAGGTCCTCTCTCTAAAAGGAGAACGGAGAGGTCCTCTCTCTGAAAGGAGAATTGAGAGGTCCTCTCTCTAAAGGAGAACGGAGAGGTCCTCTCTCTAAAAGGAGCATTGAGAGTCCTCTCTCTAAAAGGACCATTGAGAGGTCTCTCACTAAAAGGAGCATTGAGAGGGCCTCTCTCTGAAAGGAGAACGGAGAGGTCCTCTCTCTAAAAGGAGAACTGAGAGGTCCTCTCTCTAAAAGGACCATTGAGAGGTCTCTCACTAAAAGGAGCATTGAGAGGTCCTCTCTCTAAAAGGAGAACGGAGAGGTCCTCTCTCTAAAAGGAGAACTGAGAGGTCCTCTCTCTAAAAGGAGCATTGAGAGGTCCTCTCTCTAAAAGGAGCATTGAGAGGTCCTCTCTCTGAAAGGAGAACGGAGAGGTCCTCTCTCTAAAAGGAGCATTGAGAGGTCCTCTCTCTGAAAGGAGCATTGAGAGGTCCTCTCTCTAAAAGGAGCATTGCGAGGTCTCTCTCTAAAAGGAGCATTGAGAGGTCTCTCTCTAAAAGGAGCATTGAGAGGTCCTCTCTCTAAAAGGAGAACAGAGAGGTCCTCTCTCTAAAAGGAGAACTGAGGTCCTCTCTCTGAAAGGAGCATTGAGAGGTCTCTCTCTAAAAGGAGCATTGAGAGGTCCTCTCTCTAAAAGGAGAACAGAGAGGTCCTCTCTCTAAAAGGAGCATTGAGAGGTCCTCTCTCTAAAAGGAGAACGGAGAGGTCCTCTCTCTAAAAGGAGAACGGAGAGGTCCTCTCTCTAAAAGGAGAACGGAGAGGTCCTCTCTCTAAAAGGAGAACGGAGAGGTCCTCTCTCTAAAAGGAGAACGGAGAGGTCCTCTCTCTAAAAGGAGAACGGAGAGGTCCTCTCTCTAAAAGGAGAACGGAGAGGTCCTCTCTCTAAAAGGAGAACGGAGAGGTCCTCTCTCTGAAAGGAGAACGGAGAGGTCCTCTCTCTGAAAGGAGCATTGAGAGGTCTCTCTCTAAAAGGAGAACGGAGAGGTCCTCTCTCTAAAAGGAGAACGGAGAGGTCCTCTCTCTAAAAGGAGAATGGAGAGGTCCTCTCTCTGAAAGGAGAACGGAGAGGTCCTCTCTCTGAAAGGAGCATTGAGAGGTCCTCTCTCTAAAAGGAGAACGGAGAGGTCCTCTCTCTAAAAGGAGAACGGAGAGGTCCTCTCTCTGAAAGGAGAACGGAGAGGTCCTCTCTCTAAAAGGAGAACGGAGAGGTCCTCTCTCTAAAAGGAGAACGGAGAGGTCCTCTCTCTAAAAGGAGAATGGAGAGGTCCTCTCTCTGAAAGGAGAACGGAGAGGTCCTCTCTCTGAAAGGAGCATTGAGAGGTCTCTCTCTAAAAACGGAGGTCCTCTCTCTAAAAGGAGAGGTCCTCTCTCTAAAAGGAGAACGGAGAGGTCCTCTCTCTGAAAGGAGAACGGAGAGGTCCTCTCTCTAAAGGAGAACGGAGAGGTCCTCTCTCTAAAAGGAGAACGGAGAGGTCCTCTCTCTAAAGGAGAACGGAGAGGTCCTCTCTCTAAAGGAGAACGGAGAGGTCCTCTCTAAAAGGAGAACGGAGAGGTCCTCTCTCTAAAAGGAGAATGGAGAGGTCCTCTCTCTAAAAGGAGAACGGAGAGGTCCTCTCTCTAAAAGGAGAACGGAGAGGTCCTCTCTCTGAAAGGAGAACGGAGAGGTCCTCTCTCTGAAAGGAGAATGGAGAGGTCCTCTCTCTGAAAGGAGAACGGAGAGGTCCTCTCTCTAAAAGGAGAACGGAGAGGTCCTCTCTCTAAAAGGAGAACGGAGAGGTCCTCTCTCTAAAGGAGAACTCTCTCTAAAAGGAGAACGGAGAGGTCCTCTCTCTAGGAGAACAGAGAGGTCCTCTCTAAAAGGAGAACGGAGAGGTCCTCTCTCTAAAAGGAGAACGGAGAGGTCCTCTCTCTAAAAGGAGAACGGAGAGGTCCTCTCTCTAAAAGGAGAACGGAGAGGTCCTCTCTCTAAAAGGAGAACGGAGAGGTCCTCTCTCTGAAAGGAGAACGGAGAGGTCCTCTCTCTGAAAGGAGCATTGAGAGGTCCTCTCTCTAAAAGGAGAACGGAGAGGTCCTCTCTAAAAGAAAAGGAGCTTGAGAGGTCCTCTCTCTAAAAGGAGAACGGAGAGGTCCTCTCTCTAAAGGAGCAACGGAGAGGTCCTCTCTCTGAAAGGAGCATTGAGAGGTCTCTCTCTAAAAGGAGAACGGAGAGGTCCTCTCTCTAAAGGAGAACGGAGAGGTCCTCTCTCTGAAAGGAGAACGGAGAGGTCCTCTCTCTGAAAGGAGAACGGAGAGGTCCTCTCTCTAAAAGGAGAACGGAGAGGTCCTCTCTCTAAAAGGAGAACAGAGAGGTCCTCTCTCTAAAAGGAGAACAGAGAGGTCCTCTCTCTAAAAGGAGCATTGAGAGGTCCTCTCTCTAAAAGGAGCATTGAGAGGTCTGTTTAAAAGGAGCATTGAGAGGTCTCTCTCTAAAAGGAGCATTGAGAGGTCTCTCTAAAAGGAGCATTGAGACGTCTCTCTAAAAGGAGCATTGAGAGGTCTGTTTAAAAGGAGCATTGAGAGGTCCTCTCTCTAAAAAGGAGCATTGAGAGGTCTGTTTAAAAGGAGCATTGAGAGGTCTCTCTAAAAGGAGCATTGAGAGGTCTCTCTAAAAGGAGCATTGAGAGGTCCTCTCTCTAAAAATGAGCATTGAGAGGTTAAGTTCTGCTCATCTCCCTCTTCTTCCAAGCATTCCTAGCTGTGGTAACACTGTGCCAAAGAGGAAGACACGCTACGCTATATGTTATGTAATTGCATGGCTGGTCAGAGGGTCAAGTCACTAAAAGCCCACAGGGCAGTCTTCAGGGCACATCCTAAAGTGGCCAGCCTGTTAGCAGACTCTTTAGAGTGTGAATGTGTGTTAGAGAGAAGAGAGATGGTATGAATGTGTGTTAGAGAGAAGAGAGATGGTATGAATGTGTGTTAGAGAGAAGAGAGATGGTATGAATGTGTGTTAGAGAGAAGAGAGATGGTATGAATGTGTGTTAGAGAGATGGTATGAATGTGTGATAGAGAGAAGAGAGATGGTATGAATGTGTGTTAGAGAGAAGAGAGATGGTATGAATGTGTGTTAGAGAGAAGAGAGATGGTATGAAGGTGTGTTAGAGAGATGGTATGAATGTGTGTTAGAGAGATGGTATGAATGTGTGTTAGAGAGAAGAGAGATGGTATGAATGTGTGTTAGAGAGAAGAGAGATGGTATGAATGTGTGTTAGAGAGAAGAGAGATGGTATGAATGTGTGTTAGAGAGAAGAGAGATGGTATGAATGTGTGTTAGAGAGAAGAGAGATGGTATGAATGTGTGTTAGAGAGAAGAGAGATGGTATGAATGTGTGTTAGAGAGAAGAGAGATGGTATGAATGTGTGTTAGAGAGATGGTATGAATGTGTGTTAGAGAGAAGAGAGATGGTATGAATGTCCTGTTAGAGAGAAGAGAGATGGTATGAAGGTGTGTCTCTCTGAGAAGAGAGATGGTATGAAGATGTGTTAGAAGAAGAGAGATGGTATGAATGTGTGTTAGAGAGAAGAGAGATGGTATGAAGGTGTGTTAGAGAGAATAGAGATGGTATGAATGTGTGTTAGAGAGAAGAGAGATGGTATGAATGTGTGTTAGAGAGAAGAGAGATGGTATGAATGTGTGTTAGAGAGAAGAGAGATGGTATGAATGTGTGTTAGAGAGAAGAGAGATGGTATGAATGTGTGTTAGAGAGAAGAGAGATGGTATGAATGTGTGTTAGAGAGATGGTATGAATGTGTGTTAGAAGAAGAGAGATGGTATGAATGTGTGTTAGAGAGAAGAGAGATGGTCCTGAATGTGTGTTAGAGAGAAGAGAGATGGTATGAATGTGTGTTAAGAGATGGTATGAATGTGTGTTAGAGAGAAGAGAGATGGTATGAATGTGTGTTAGAGAAAGAGAGATGGTATGAATGTGTGTTAGAGAGAAGAGAGATGGTATGAAGGTGTGTTAGAGAGAAGAGAGATGGTATGAATGTGTGTTAGAGAGAAGAGAGATGGTATGAATGTGTGTTAGAGAGATGGTATGAAGGTGTGTTAGAGAGAAGAGAGATGGTATGAATGTGTGTTAGAGAGATGGTATGAATGTGTGTTAGAGAGAAGAGAGATGGTATGAATGTGTGTTAGAGAAAGAGAGATGGTATGAATGTGTGTTAGAGAGAAGAGAGATGGTATGAATGTGTGTTAGAGAGAAGAGAGATGGTATGAATGTGTGTTAGAGAGAAGAGAGATGGTATGAATGTGTGTTAGAGAGATGGTATGAAGGTGTGTTAGAGAGAAGAGAGATGGTATGAATGTGTGTTAGAGAGAAGAGAGATGGTATGAATGGTGTTAGAGAGAAGAGAGATGGTATGAATGTGTGTTAGAGAGATGGTATGAAGGTGTGTTAGAGAGAAGAGATGGTATGAATGTGTGTTAGAGAGAAGAGAGATGGTATGAATGTGTGTTAGAGAGAAGAGAGATGGTATGAATGTGTGTTAGAGAGAAGAGATGGTATGAATGTGTGTTAGAGAGATGGTATGAAGGTGTGTTAGAGAGAAGAGAGATGGTATGAAGGTGTGTTAGAGAGAAGAGAGATGGTCTGTGTGTTAGAGAGAAGAGAGATGGTATGAAGGTGTGTTCGAGAGAAGAGAGATGGTATGAATGTGTGTTAGAGAGAAGAGAGATGGTATGAATGTGTGTTAGAGAGAAGAGAGATGGTATGAATGTGTGTTCGAGAGAAGAGAGATGGTATGAAGGTGTGTTAGAGAGAAGAGAGATGGTATGAATGTGTGTTAGAGAGAAGAGAGATGGTATGAAGGTGTGTTCGAGAGAAGAGATGGTATGAATGGTGAATGTGTTTAGAGAGATGGTATGAATGTGTGTTAGAGAGAAGATGGTATGAATGTGTGTTCGAGAGAAGAGAGATGGTATGAAGGTGTGTTAGAGAGAAGAGATGGTATGAATGTGTGTTAGAGAGAAGAGAGATGGTATGAATGTGTGTTAGAGAGAAGAGAGATGGTATGAATGTGTGTTAGAGAGAAGAGAGCATATGAATGTGTGTTAGAGAGATGGTATGAATGTGTGTTAGAGAAAGAGAGATGGTATGAATGTGTGTTAGAGAGAAGAGAGATGGTATGAATGTGTGTTAGAGAGAAGAGAGATGGTATGAATGTGTGTTAGAGAGAAGAGAGATGGTATGAATGTGTGTTAGAGAGAAGATGGTATGAATGTGTGTTAGAGAGAAGAGAGATGGTATGAATGTGTGTTAGAGAGATGGTATGAAGGTGTGTTAGAGAATGAAGAGAGAGAAGGTATGGATGTGTGTTAGAGAGAAGAGAGATGGTATGAATGTGTGTTAGAGAGAAGAGAGATGGTATGAATGTGTGTTAGAGAGAAGAGAGATGGTATGAATGTGTGTTAGAGAGAAGAGAGATGGTATGAATGTGTGTTAGAGAGAAGAGAGATGGTATGAATGTGTGTTAGAGAGATGGTATGAATGTGTGTTAGAGAGAAGAGAGATGGTATGAATGTGTGTTAGAGAGAAGAGAGATGGTATGAATGTGTGTTAGAGAGAAGAGAGATGGTATGAATGTGTGTTAGAGAGATGGTATGAATGTGTGTTAGAGAGAAGAGAGATGGTATGAATGTGTGTTAGAGAGAAGAGAGATGGTATGAATGTGTGTTAGAGAGATGGTATGAATGTGTGTTAGAGAGAAGAGAGATGGTATGAATGTGTGTTAGAGAGAAGAGAGATGGTATGAATGTGTGTTAGAGAGAAGAGAGATGGTATGAATGTGTGTTAGAGAGAAGAGAGATGGTATGAATGTGTGTTAGAGAGAAGAGAGATGGTATGAATGTGTGTTAGAGAGATGGTATGAAGGTGTGTTAGAGAGAAGAGAGATGGTATGAATGTGTGTTAGAGAGAAGAGAGATGGTATGAAGGTGTGTTAGAGAGAAGAGAGATGGTATGAATGTGTGTTAGAGAGAAGAGAGATGGTATGAATGTGTGTTAGAGAGATGGTATGAATGTGTGTTAGAGAGAAGAGAGATGGTATGAAGGTGTGTTAGAGAGAAGAGATGGTATGAATGTGTGTTAGAGAGAAGAGGATGGTATGAAGGTGTGTTAGAGAGAAGAGAGATGGTATGAAGAGAGAAGAGAGATGGTATGAATGTGTGTTAGAGAGAAGAGAGATGGTATGAATGTGTGTTAGAGAGAAGAGAGATGGTATGAATGTGTGTTCGAGAGAAGAGAGATGGTATGAAGGTGTGTTAGAGAGAAGAGAGATGGTATGAATGTGTGTTAGAGAGAAGAGAGATGGTATGAAGGTGTGTTAGAGAGAAGAGAGATGGTATGAATGTGTGTTAGAGAGAAGAGAGATGGTATGAATGTGTGTTAGAGAGAAGAGAGATGGTATGAATGTGTGTTAGAGAGAAGAGAGATGGTATGAATGTGTGTTCGAGAGAAGAGAGATGGTATGAATGTGTGTTAGAGAGAAGAGAGATGGTATGAATGTGTGTTAGAGAGAAGAGAGATGGTATGAAGGTGTGTTAGAGAGAAGAGAGATGGTATGAATGTGTGTTAGAGAGAAGAGAGATGGTATGAAGGTGTGTTGAAGGAGAGAAGAGAGATGGTATGAATGTGTGTTAGAGAGAAGAGAGATGGTATGAATGTGTGTTAGAGAGAAGAGATGGTATGAATGTGTGTTAGAGAAGAGAGATGGTATGAATGTGTGTTAGAGAGAAGAGAAATGGTATGAAGGTGTGTTCGAGAGAAGAGAGATGGTATGAATGTGTGTTAGAGAGAAGAGAGATGGTATGAAGGTGTGTTAGAGAGAAGAGAGATGGTGTGAATGTGTGTTAGAGAGAAGAGAGATGGTATGAAGGTGTGTTCGAGAGAAGAGAGATGGTATGAATGTGTGTTAGAGAGAAGAGAGATGGTATGAATGTGTGTTAGAGAGAAGAGAGATGGTATGAATGTGTGTTCGAGAGAAAGAGAGATGGTATGAAGGTGTGTTAGAGAGAAGAGAGATGGTATGAATGTGTGTTAGAGAGAAGAGAGATGGTATGAAGGTGTGTTAGAGAAGAGAGATGGTATGAATGTGTGTTAGAGAGAAGAGAGATGGTATGAATGTGTGTTAGAGAGAAGAGAGATGGTATGAATGTGTGTTCGAGAGAAGAGAGATGGTATGAATGTGTGTTAGAGAAAGAGAGATGGTATGAATGTGTGTTAGAGAGAAGAGATGGTATGAATGTGTGTTAGAGAGAAGAGAGATGGTATGAAGGTGTATTAGAGAGAAGAGAGATGGTATGAATGTGTGTTAGAGAGAAGAGAGATGGTATGAAGGTGTGTTAGAGAGAAGAGAGATGGTATGAATGTGTGTTAGAGAGAAGAGAGATGGTATGAATGTGTGTTAGAGAGAAGAGAGATGGTATGAATGTGTGTTCGAGAGAAGAGAGATGGTATGAATGTGTGTTAGAGAGAAGAGAGATGGTATGAAGGTGTGTTCGAGAGAAGAGAGATGGTATGAATGTGTGTTAGAGAGAAGAGAGATGGTATGAAGGTGTGTTCGAGAGAAGAGAGATGGTATGAATGTGTGTTAGAGAGATGGTATGAATGCGTGTTAGAGAGATGGTATGAATGTGTGTTAGAGAGATGGTATGAATGTGTGTTAGAGAGATGGTATGAATGTGTGTTAGAGAGATGGTATGAAGGTGTGTTAGAGAGAAGAGAGATGGTATGAAGATGTGTTAGAGAGAAGAGAGATGGTATGAATGTGTGTTAGAGAGAAGAGAGATGGTATGAAGGTGTGTTAGAGAGATGGTATGAATGTGTGTTAGAGAGATGGTATGAAGGTGTGTTAGAGAGAAGAGAGATGGTATGAAGATGTGTTAGAGAGAAGAGAGATGGTATGAATGTGTGTTAGAGAGAAGAGAGATGGTATGAAGGTGTGTTAGAGAGATGGTATGAATGTGTGTTAGAGAGAAGAGAGGGGGGGGCGGCACCCTGCAGCGCTAGGCTGCTGTGTGTGTGTGTGGCTGTGTGTGACTGTGTGTGGCTGTGTGTGACTGTGTGTGTGTGACTGTGTTGCTGTGTGTGTGTGACTGTGTGGCTGTGTGTGTGTGGCTGTGTGTGACTGTGTTGCTGTGTGACTGTGTGTGACTGTGTGTGACTGTGTGTGTGTAGCTGTGTGTGACTGTGTGTGTGTGACTGTGTGTGTGTGTGTGTGTGTGTGTGTGTGTGTGTGTGTGTGTGTGTGTGTGTGTGTGTGTGTGTGTGTGTGTGTGTGTGTGTGTGTGTGTGTGTGTGTGTGTGTGTGTGTGTCTGTGTGTGGCTGTGTGTGTGCTGTGTGTGACTGTGTGACTGTGTGTGTGTGACTATGTGTGTGTGACTATGTGTGTGTGACTGTGTGTTTGTGACTGTGTGTGACTATGTGTGTGTGACTGTGTGTGTGAGACTGTGTGTGACTATGTGTGTGTGTGTTTGTGTGACTGTGTGTGATATTTGTGTGTGTGACTGTGTGGCTGTGTGTGTGTGGCTGTGTGTGACTGTGTGGCTGTGTGTGACTGTGTGTGTGTGTGTGTGTGTGTGTGTGTGACTGTGTGTGACTATGTGTGTGTGTGACTGTGTGTTTGTGACTGTGTGTGACTATGTGTGTGTGTGTTTGTGTGACTGTGTGTGACTATGTGTGTGTGACTGTGTGTTTGTGACTGTGTGTGACTGTGTGTGACTGTGTGTGTGTGGCCTCCCCAATAGGACAGATTTGGGAATCTTGTGGAGTGGTTGTGGTTGGGTTGTTTGTGGAGACCACCTTCCCTAACCATCACCCTCAGGCACCTGTCAGTCCAGCTGGGAGAATATTCCCAGATCTGTATCTCCTCCTCCACTACTCTCTCAATGGTCAGTCCAGCTGGGAGAATATTCCCAGATCTGTATCTCCTCCCTCCACTACTCTCTCAATGGGATTTTATACCATGTCTATCTTTTCACTGAGTTCAGTAAACCAGCTTCCCTTCTACGCTGTTTCTGTCCGTTAGTCTTTCTCCATTTATTCTCCGTTGCAGTATCAATCTCCGATGCATTAAGTTATCCAATGGAATCGCCACAATTATTGATCATTATTGAGAATGATCAGCAATGATGATAGTACTCTTAGATAGCAGCCACATCTGCTTCTTTAAATGTACCAATATTTGAATTTGTAAAAGCAAGAGACGTGGCAATAAATTGCATAAAAAGCTGAATTCTATTTTTCCGATGCGACGGTGTCACCTTTGCCTGATGACTTGATGAGGGGACGACCCCGGCAGGTTTCTGGTGTAGCTAGTTGTCGACAACCGTGTTGTGTGTTTCATTGCCTGTCGCTCTCCGCCATAATGCAAAAACACCGCGCTTTTGGAGTGCTGCCAGCCCGATTTCACTCGCTCCTTCCTCTGACCTTTTGAAGAAGCTTATTTTCCATCTCTCTCTCACCCTCTATCATCTCTCTCTCTCCTTTCATTTTTCCTCTCAGGTAAAGCAGTGGTTGTAATTTGTCACCTGTTTCCAGAGATGGGACAAAATGGGCTCAGCTGTGGAGAGCTGTGACAGATTCTTTCAACTTTTTTTTTCTCTGTCTCTTAGACTATGACAATGGATTGCAAAATCTCTGTGTGTCTCTCTGTGCCTTGAGTTATATCCATCTACCTGCACTCTAAATGGGAACTGTTTGGATGATATTTCATGTGTTTTGTACGAATATAAGGCTGAGAGTGGATATAATAATATAATATAAGGCTGAGATTTGGATCGTCTCTTTGAGTCAACTAGATCTCACAGGCTCACGTCACAATTAGACGTTCATCCATGTTTCCCAAGCCTCAAATTCAGAAGTTATTCCTAACGTCAAATTTCGAGGTGTTCAAGGTTAAGTTTAGGCATTAAAACCTTTTACTGCAGTGGGCTGCGTCAGGGTCACCCACAGCGTTTCTACGTAGTCTTAAACATATCTACCCTGAAACTAAAGTATACACCTCCCACACATGGTTATGGGCTTAAAGAAAGAAGACACCTGCACCATGTCAGATATAGAGTTGAAATGTATTACATTTTGAGTTTGTATCCCAATATTACACTTTATATACATCACAGAAATATAACAAAACCGTTTGATATAGAAACACCAGATTTTTAGTGGGTTTTAAATTGTTTATAAATTATGAAATTACCGAAAAGACATGAACTCAAAATGTTTAAGGTTTGGGATAGGCTTAAAACAAAAATATCAAAACTACCTTTGTATCACTGGATTCAAACATGCAACCTTTGGAATTAGAGGCAGATGCTTACACCCATCTGCCATCCTGTCCA
>NC_088238.1:13353616-13361116 GCF_036934945.1 Oncorhynchus masou masou | reverse complement strand
AGAGAGAGAGAGGAGAGAGAGAGAAAGAGAGAGAGAGAGAGAGAGAGAGAAATTCCAATTGGCTATACTTAAACTCTTTAACATCATCCTTAGTTGTGGGATCTTCCCCAATATTTGGACCCATGGACTGATCACCTATATCCACAAGAGGAGATTTAATCCCAAAATTTGACCTGGGATACGCGTCGACAGCAACCTTGGCAAAATAATCATTAACTGCAGACTAGTTCATTTCCTCAGTGAAAACAATGTACTGAGCAAATGTCAAATTGGCTTTTTACCAAATTACAGACCCTGCACACCCTAATTGACAAACAAACAAACCCAAACAAAGGCAATGTCTTCTCATGCTTTGTTGATTTCCAAAAAGCTTATGCCTCAATTTGGCATGATGGTCTGCTATACAAATTGATGGAACGTGGTGTTGGGGGAAAAACATACGACATTATAAAATCCAATGGTGTGCGGTTAAAATGGGCAAAAATACACATTTCTTTCCTCAGGGCTGTGGAGTGAGACAGCAATGCAGCTTAAGCTCCACCCCCTCCAACATAAACTCAGGGAAAAAAGAAACGTCCCTTTATCAGGACCCTGTCTTTCAAAGATCATTCGTAAGAATCCAAATAACTTCAAAGATCTTCATTGTAAAGGGTTTAAACACTGTTTTCCATGCTTGTTCAATGAACCATAAACATGAACATGCTAACAGCATACAGACGGTAGGCAATTAAGGTCACAGTTATAAAAACCTAGGACACTAAAGAGGCCTTTCTACGGACTCTGAAAAACACTAAAAGAAAGATGCCCAGGGTCTCTGCTCATCTGCATGAATGTGCCTTAGGCATGCTGCAAGGAGGCAATAAATTGCAATGTCCGTACTGTGAGACACCTAAGACCGCGTGACAGGGAGACAGGACGGACAGCTGTAACAAAACCTGCACAGGATCGGTACATCCGAACATCACCCCTGCGGGACAGGTACAGGATGGCAACAACAACTGCCCGAGTTACACCAGGAACGCACAATCCCTCCATCAGTGCTCAGACTGTCCGCAATAGGCTGGGAGAGGCTGGACTGAGGGCTTGTAGGCCTGTTGTAAGGCAGGACCTCACCACATCACCGGCAACAATGTTGTCTATGAGCACAAACCCACCGTCGCTGGACCAGACAGGACTGGCAAAAAGTGCTCTTCACTGACGAGTTGCGGTTTTGTCTCACCAGGGGTGATGGTTGGATTTGCGTTTATTGTCAAAGGAATGAGCGTTACACCGAGGCCTGTACTCTGGAGTGGGATCGATTTGGAGGTGGAGGGTCCATCATGGTCTGGGGCGGTGTGTCACAGCATCATCAGACTGAGCTTGTTGTCATTGCAGGAAATCGCAATGCTGTGCGTTACAGGGAAGACATCCTCCTCCCTCATGTGGTACCCTTCCTGCAGACTCATCCTGACATGACCCTCCAGCATGACAATGCTACTGCAAGACAGGAATGTCAGTCTTCTGCCATGGCCAGCGATGAGCCTTGATCTCAATCCCATTGAGCATGTCTGGGACCTGTTGGATCGGAGGGTGAGGGCTAGGGCCATTCCACCCAGAAATGTCAGAGAACTTGCAGGTGCCTTAGTGGAAGAGTGGGGTAACATCTCACAGCAAGAACTGGCAAATCTAGTGCAGTCCACGAGGAGGAGATGCACTGCAGTACTTAATGCAGCTGGTGGCCACACCAGATACTGGCTGTTACATTTTTTTACTTTTTAAGATTTTGACCCCCCCTTTGTTCAGGAACACATTATTCCATTTCTGTTAGTCACATGTCTGTGGAACTTGTTCAGTTTATGTCTCAGTTATTGAATCTTGTTATGTTCATACAAATATTTACACATGTTAAGTTTGCTGAAAATAAACGCAGTTGACAGTGAGAGGACGTTTCTCTTTTTTTCTGAGTTTATATATCAACCAATTGGCGAGGCCACTAGAACTGTCTGCAGCACCCGGCCTCACCCTACTAGGATCTGAATTGAAATGTCTACTGTTTGCTGAATGTACCAGTGCCTCGTTCACCAAGGACTGTGCCACCCACTATCTGGGGAATGTGTGTGTGTGTGTGTGTGTGTGTTTGTCTAGTTAGTGCACCGAAAACAGAGACCAAATATACAAATTTATATAAAAACATAGAGCGAGACCTTGGCTGTGAAGGAGGATGAGAGATTGTGTGTGTGTGTGTAGCATTGTGTGTGTGTAGCATTGTGTGTGTGTAGCATTGTGTGTGTGTAGCATTGTGTGTGTAGCAGTGGGTGTGTAACATTGTGTGTGTGTGTAGCATTGTGTGTGTAGCAGTGTGTTTGTGTGTGTGTAGCAGTGTGTATTGCAGTGTGTGTGTGTAGCAGTGTGTTTGTGTGTGTGTGTGTGTGTAGTGTGTGTGTTGTGTGTGTGTGTGTGTGTGTGTGTGTGTGTGTGTGTGTGTGTGTGTGTAGCAGTGTGTGTGTGTGTGTGTGTGTGTGTGTGTGTGTGTAGTGGTGTGTGTGTGTGTAGCAGTGTGTGTGTGTGTGTGTGTGTGTGTGTGTGTGTGTGTGTGTGTGTGTGTGTGTGTGTAGTGTGTGTGTGTGTGTGTGTGTGTGTGTGTGTGTGTGTGTGTGTGTGTGTGTGTGTGGTGTGTGTGTGTGTGTGTGTGTAGCAGTGTGTGTGTGTGTGTGTGTGTGTGTGTGTGTGTGTGTGTGTGTAGCAGTGTGTGTGTGTGTGTGTAGCAGTGTGTGTGTAGTGTGTGTGTGTGTGTGTGTGTGTGTGTGTGTGTGTAGTGTGTGTGTGTGTGTGTGTGTGTGTGTGTGTGTGTGTGTGTGTAGTGTGTGTGTGTGTGTGTGTGTGTGTGTGTGTGTGTGTGTGTGTGTGTGTGTGTGTGTGTGCATTGTGTGTGTGTGTGTGTGTGTGTGTGTGTGTGTGTGTGTGTGTGTGTGTGTGTGTGTAGTGTGTGTGTGTGTGTGTGTGTGTGTGTGTGTGTGTGTGTGTGTGTGTGTGTGTGTGTGTGTGTGTGTAGTGTGTAGTGTGTGTGTGTGTGTGTGTGTGTGTGTGTAGTGTGTGTGTGTGTGTGTGTGTGTGTGTGTGTGTGTGTGTGTGTGTGTGTGTGTGTGTGTGTGTGTGTAGCAGTGTGTGTGTAGTGGTGTGTGTGTGTGTAACAGTGTGTATGTAGCAGTGTGTCTCTGAACCTCGGCCTGCTAAAGAGGATTAGAGGCTCTCTGATCATGGACCGAGGGAGAGCGAGATTGAGATGGAGAGAGGGGGAGAATGAAAGAGGGAGAGGGAGATTGAGAGAGAGGGAGAATGAAAGAGGGAGAGGGAGATTGAGAGAGAGGGAGAATGAAAGAGGGAGAGTGAGATGGAGAGAAAGGGAGAATGAAAGAGGGGGAGAAAAGAGAGGACAGGCAGATGTCAACAGTTTCTCTCAGATCCAGTGGATTTTGTCTGTCCGGTGTCTTGGCCAGGCCTCTGCTTTGAAATGCACTGACTTGAAGGAATAAGGGAAAGGAGAAACAGATCTCAAATTGACTTTTGCTGCCCAACGCATTCTCACATCAAACATGGATTCACAGCATCAGCTGCTGCATAGCATTCTCACATCATAACTCGTCCCTGAATGTAAAATGACGTTCCTCACCTAGGTCTGTCCAATCACATAAGAAGAATGTGAGTTACTCTTACAGTATGAAATACGCTTTGAACCTTCGTGTTGACATAACCTGAGGTGGTTCCGTGGGATATCAAGGGCCTAATCTGGAATTAGAGTTCCTAACCTTGATCTTCCAGTGGCATCTGACGGCAGCAATCTCAACCCTAATCCTGGTCTTAATGTAAACATGTAAACCCTCCCTCCCTCCCTCTCCCTCTCTCCTTCCTGGAGGGCTGGAGGGATGAGAGCCCTGTCTGTGGTAGCAGTGTGTGTCAGACCTGTAATAATAAGGTCTGCATCTCCCTCCCAGGGTAATGCTCTTAGCACAGCAGGCAAGATTTGTCTTGTTGTTTTGGGTTCCCTTCCTTCCTTATCTACCTCTCCTTCCCTCATTAGCTACCTCTCCTTCCCTCCTTAGATACCTCTCCTTCCTTCCTTAGCTACCTCTCCTTCCCTCCTTCGATACCTCTCCTTCCTTCCTTAGCTACCTCTCCTTCCAACCTTAGCTAACTCTCCTTCCCTCCTTAGCTACCTCTCCTTCCCTCCTTAGCTACCTCTCCTTCCCTCCTTAGCTACCTCTCCTTCCCTCCTCCTTCCAGCCTTCTCTCCTTCCCTCCTTAGCTACTTCTCCTTCCCTCCTTAGCTACCTCTCCTTCCCTTAGCTACCTCTCCTTCCCTCCTAGCCTCTCCTTCCCTCCTTAGCTACCTCTCCTTCCCTCCTCTACCTCTCCTTCTACCTCCCTTCCCTCCTTAGCTACTTCTCCTTCCCTCCTTATCTACCTCTCCTTCCCTCCTTAGCTACCTCTCCTTCCCTCCTTAGCTACCTCTCCTTCCCTCCTTAGCTACCTCTCCTTCCAACCTTAGCTACCTCTCCTTCCCTCCTTAGCAACCTCTCCTTCCCTCCTTAGCTACCTCTCCTTCCCTCCTTAGCTACCTCTCCTTCCCTCCTCAGTTACCTCTCCTTCCAACCTTAGCTAACTCTACTTCCTTACCTTATCTCACTCTCCTATCTCACCTCTCCTTTCCCTCCTTAGCTACCTCTCCTTCCCTCCTTAGCTACCTCTCCTTCCTCCTTAGATACCTCTCCTTCCTCCTTAGCTACCTCTCCTTCCTCCTTAGCTACCTCTCCTTCCCTCCTTATATACCTCTCCTTTCCTCCTCCTTCCCTCCTTAGCCTTCCTCTCCTTCCCTCCTTAGCTACCTCTCCTTCCCTCCTTAGCAACCTCTCCTTCCCTCCTTAGCTACCTCTCCTTCCCTCCTTAGTTACCTCTCCTTCCAACCTTAGCTACCTCTCCTTCCCTCCTTAGCTACCTCTCCTTCCCTCCTTAGCTACCTCTCCTTCCCTCCTTAGCTACCTCTCCTTCCCTCCTTAGTTACCTCTCCTTCCAACCTTAGCTACCTCTCCTTCCCTCCTTAGCTACCTCTCCTTCCCTCCTTAGTTACCTCTCCTTCCCTCCTTAGCTACCTCTCCTTCCCTCCTTAGCTACCTCTCCTTCCAACCTCAGCTACCTCTCCTTCCCTCCTTAGCTACCTCTCCTTCCCTCCTTAGCTACCTCTCCTTCCCTCCTCAGTTACCTCTCCTTCCCTCCTTAGCTACCTCTCCTTCCCTCCTTAGCTACCTCTCCTTCCCTCCTTAGCTACCTCTCCTTCCCTCCTTAGTTACCTCTCCTTCCAACCTTAGCTAACTCTACTTCCTTACCTATCTCACTCTCCTTTCATCCTTAGCTACCTCTCCTTCCCTCCTTAGCTACCTCTCCTTCCCTCCTTAGCTACCTCTCCTTCCCTCCTTAGCTACCTCTCCTTCCCTCCTTAGCTACCTCTCCTTCCTTATCCTAGCTCACTCTCCTTCCATCCTTAGCTACCTCTCCTTCCCTCCTTAGCTACCTCTCCTTCCCTCCTTAGCTACCTCTCCTTTCCTCCTTAGCTACCTCTCCTTCCTCCTTAGTTTTCCTTCCAACCTTAGTGTTTTCCTTAGCTACTAGTTTTGTTTTTACCTCTCCTTCAGGGGCCTTAGCCTGAGCCCACCTTAGCTAACTCCTTCCCGCCTTAGATAGGATGATGCTCCTGCCTCCTCCTAGCTGATGCCCTTCCTCCTGTAGGATGATGCCCTGCCTTTGTAGGATTAGCTACTGCCCCTTTGCTACCTCTCCTTTCCCTCCTGAGCACCTACCTTCCCTCCTAGGATGATACCTCTCCTTCCAACCTTAGGATACTTGCTCCTTCCATTTAGCTGATCATCCTTCCCTGCCTTTGTAGGATGATGCCCTGCCTTTGTTAGCTACCTCTCCTTCCAGGATCATTCCCTGCCTCTGTAGAATGATGCCCTGCCTTTGTAGGATGATGCTCTGCCTTTGTAGGATGATGCACTAGCTTTGTAGAATGATGCACTAGCCTTTGTAGCTTCCCTGCCTCTAGCTTTTTGTAGCTCCTGATGCTCTGCCTTTGTAGGATGATGCACTAGCTTTGTAGAATGATGCACTAGCTTTGTAGCTTGATGCCCTGCCTTTGTAGGATGATGCTCTGCCTTTGTAGGATGATGCACTAGCTTTGTAGGATGATGCACTACCTTTGTAGGATGATGCTCTGTTCCCTCCTTAGGATGATGCTTAGCTCTGTACCTATTCAGGTACCTCTCCTTCCCTGCTACCTCTTTGTTCCTTAGCTAAACTCCCATGGTACGTGATCAGTTTGTGTGTTTGTGTGTGTGTGTGTGATGGATTATCCTGGGTGAGTGCAGGGTGTTTCCCTATCCCAGCTCAGTGAGTGTACTGTAGGTTGGGTAGTGACTGTTATCCCTGTGATCATTGCCAGGGCTCAGTGGGAGCTGCAGGGATTAGTCTGTTAATCGGTGCCACCTCTCCTCCATGCCACCGTGCCATCTCCACTGACGGGCACGGCCATCACACTGAACTGAGTGACCTCCTGGAAGGGCTTAGCAAGAGGACAGGAGCATAGCATATCTAGTTGTAGACTAGACTGGATCCATTTGTGCTTCTTCTTCTCTCTCGCCTTTCTCCTGTATCTTTCTCTTTCTGTAATGTAGGGTCATAGCATGTCTAACTGTAGACTGTACACCTGCCTGTTTGTCCTCTTCACCTCCCTTTCTCCCTCTGTCATCTCGTTCTATTATAGTATCATAGCATGTCTAACTGTAGACTGTACACCTGTCTGTTTGTCCTCTTCACCTCCCTTCCTCCCTCTGTCATGCTCGTTCTATTATAGTATCATAGCATGTCTAACTGTAGATGTACACCTGCCTGTTTGTCCTCTTCACCTCCCTTCCTCCCTCTGTCATCTCGTTCTATTATAGTATCATAGCATGTCTAACTGTAGACTGTACACCTGTCTGTTTGTCCTCTTCACCTCCCTTCCTCCCTCTGTCATCTCGTTCTATTATAGTATCATAGCATGTCTAACTGTAGACTGTACACCTGTCTGTTTGTCCTCTTCACCTCCCTTCCTCCCTCTGTCATCTCGTTCTATTATAGTATCATAGCATGTCTAACTGTAGACTGTACACCTGCCTGTTTGTCCTCTTCACTTCCCTTCCTCCCTCTGTCATCTCGTCCTATTATAGTATCATAGCATGTCTAACTGTAGACTAGTACACCATGTCTAACTCTGTTTGTCCTCTTCACCTCCCTTCCTCCCTCTGTCATCTCGTTCTATTATAGTATCATAGCATGTCTAACTGTAGACTGTACACCTGCCTGTTTGTCCTCTTCACCTCCCTTCCTCCCTCTGTCATCTCGTTCTATTATAGTATCATAGCATGTCTAACTGTAGACTGTACACCTGTCTGTTTGTCCTCTTCACCTCCCTTCCTCCCTCTGTCATCT
>NC_088238.1:13338616-13348616 GCF_036934945.1 Oncorhynchus masou masou | reverse complement strand
CTTGCAAGCCTCCCCCTTTTTCCTCCAAACATAATGATGGTCATTATGGCCAAAGAGTCATATTTTTGTAGTCTGGCTTTTTTATGGCGGTTTTGCCGCAGTGGCTACTTCCTTGCTGAGCGGCCTTTCAGGTTTTGTCGATATAGGACTCGTTTTACTGTGGATATAGATACTTTTGTACCTGTTTCCTCCAGCATCTTCACAAGGTCCTTTGCTGTTGTTCTGGGATTGATTTGCACTTTTCGCACCAAAGTACGTTCATCTCTAGGAGACAGAACGCGTCTCCTTCCTGAGCGGTATGATGGCTGCGTGGTCCCATTGTGTTTATACTTGCGTACTATTGTTTGTACAGATGAACATGGTACCTTCAGGTGTTTGGAAATTGCTCCCAAGGATGAACCAGACTTGTGGAGGTCTACAATTTTTTTATCTGAGGTCTTGGCTGATTTCTTTTGATTATCCCATGATGTCAAGCAAAGAGGCACTGAGTTTGAAGGTAGGCCTTGAAATACATCCACAGGTACACCTCCAATTGACTCAAATGATGTCAATTAGCCTATCAGAAGCTTCTAAAGCAATGACATAATTTTCTGGAATTTTCCAAGCTGTTTAAAGGCACAGTCAATTTAGTGTATGTAAACTTCTGACCTACTGGAATTATGATTAAGTGAAATAATCTGTCTGTAAACAATTGTTGGGAAAATGACTTGTCATGCACAAAGTAGATGTCCTAACCAACTTGCCAAAACTATAGTTTGTTAACAAGAAATTTGTGGAGTGGTTGAAAAACTAGTTTTAATGACTCCAACCCAAGTGTATGTAAACTTTAGACTTCAACTGTATCTGGCAGTTTGGGAGAAATAATCCCACTGGGCAGAAACAGGTTGAAACGACTTTCAAAACTGGTTGGGTTTGCAAAAAGTCATCAACATAAGGACATTTCATTGTTTTTCATCCAATTTGAACCTAAATGACATTTGTTTTATTGATTTCACATGAATTCACATCAGTTGACAACTCAACTAAATGTAAATGAAAACCAACGTTGAACTGACGTCTGTGCCCAATGGGATGGGCTCAGCCGGACTAACGCTGACTCATACATGTACATGTGTAGGCAATGTGATATGACAAGATAAGATACAGTATTATATGATACAATACATTATTTTCAATTGTTATGGAAATGTATTTTGTTAGCCAAGAGGTACCGTTTTAATTTGATCATCCTGTTGCAGGAAAACTTCCCTGCATTGTAGGACATATACAACTTGTAGTAGAATGATGAAAGCGCCCTCTAGTGGCCTCATGGGCGGAATGTTGTTCATATTTTTAATAGTTTCAATTGTCACATTGGTATAAAGGGATTGGGAGACAGGCGCAGGGATGCGTAATAGGGTTTTTTAATTTCCCCACATTACAGCGTGCCATGTAAAGGCACGGGGATGAAGACCAAACAAACACGTATACAAAACACAGGGTAGAAACCCAAACAGAAGAGCGAGGAGTACCTCGAATAAATACACAATCGCACAATGATACCACGTGGGACGAGACCCGTAATCATCTGTGCAATACACGCGGCACGAAAGCCAAAACAACACAGCACCGGTATTCACACGACCAACGGACTTTGGAACAATAATCAACCAGACAATGGTGAACAAAGGGCACACATATACAATTACTAATCAGGGGAGAATATGAGTACCAGGTGTGTGTAATGACACAGTTCAGTTCCTAGAGGCCGGTGACCTCCCAAACTGGTGCACGGAATGAGCACCAGTACTAGTGGGATCCGTGAACATTAATCAACATTGTATCAAACATTTGATTTTATATATATTTTGTTATATTTCAGTCTTCTGTGATGTATATAAAGTGTAATATTTGGATGCAAACTCAAAATTCAAAAGATTTCAACTCCATATCTGACATGATACAGGCGTCTTCTTTTTTAAAGGCCATGACCATGTGTGTGAGGTGTATACTAGAAACTGATTTAGCCCACTGCAGTAACAGGTTAAAAGGGCTTTCCACATTACATTTATAGACTTGATTTTGTGTCAATTTAATAACAATGTGCATAATAATTCACATTTCCTGTTGCTGCAGGATGAGTTTCAATTTCTCACCTATCTACACACAATACCCCATAATGACAAAGTGAAAACGTCCTTGTTCTGAAGCCATTCCAGCACTGTTTTGGCTGTATGCTTCCGGTCATTGTCCTGTTGGAACGTAAAGCTTCACCACAGTCTAAGGTGGTTTCAAGCAGGTTCTCATCAATGATTTACCTGTATTTGTCTCCATTCATTGTTCCCTCTATCCCTACCAGTCTCACAGTCCCTGCTGCTGAAAATCTTCCCCATAGCATGATACTGCCACCACCATGTTTCACTGTAGGAATGGTGTTAGACGGGTGATGAACTGTGCCTGGTTTCTCCAGATATAGCGCTTTGCATTCAGGCCAAATAGTTACATTTTTGTCACAATCTCTTGGCTTATGATCTCAGAGTTTTTTACGTGCCTTTTTGCAAACTCCAGGCATGCTGTCATGAGTGGCTTCCTTCCGGATCACTCTCCCATAAAGCCCAGATTGGTGAAGTGCTGTAGAGACTGTTGCACTTCTGGCAGGTTCTCCCATCTCAGCCAAGGAACTCTGTAGTTCTGTCAGAGTGATCATTGGGTTCTTGGTCACCTCCCTGACCAAGGTCTTTCTTTCCCGGTTACTCAGTTTGGTCGGACAGCCAGCTCCTGAGCAGTTCCATATTTTTTCTATTTCCCAATGATGGAGACCACTGTGCTCTTGGAAACTTTCAACACACAGAAAAATGTTTATACCCAGATATGTGCTTCATCACAATTCCATCTCAGAGATCTGCAGACAGATCCTTGGACTGCATGGTATAGTTTCTGCTCTGATGCACTGTCAACTGTGGGACCTTATATAGACAGGTGTGTTTCAGGTTTCTTTCTAAATCATGTCCGAAGAATTTAATTCGCCACAGGTGGGCTCCAATCAAGTTGTAGTGACATCTCAAGGATGATCAAAGGAAATTGGATGCACCTGAGCTCAATTTAGAGTGTTATAGCAAAAAGATTTGAATACTCATGTAAATTAGATATGTTCAATACATTTGCATCAAGAAAATATTGTCATTACAGGGTATTGTGTGTAGATGGGTAAGATTTATTTGAATATGCAATCCTTTTAGAATTCACGCTGTAACAAATGTGGAAATAAGTCAAGGAGTATGAATACTTTCTGAAGTCCCTGTACATATGCACAATGCTGGAATGGCTTCAGAACAAGCATGAGAAAGTCCTTGAGTGGCCAAACCAAAGCCCAGACTTGAATTCCATTGAAAAACTGTGGAAAGGGGCCTCCCGAGTGGTGCAGTGGTCTAAGGCACTGCATCGAAGTGCTAGAGGCGTCACTACAGACCCGGATTCGATCTCGGGTTGTATCACAACCAGACGTGATCGGGAGTCCCATAGGGCGGCACCCAATTGGCCCAGCGTAGTCCTGGTTAGGGGAGGGTTTGGCCCGGGGGCTTTACTTGGCTCATAGAGCTCTAGCGACTCCTTGTGGCGGGCCAGGCGCCTGCAGACTGACTGCGGTCGTCAGCTGAACGGTGTTTCCTCTGACACATTGGTGCGGCTGGCTTCCGGATTAAGCGAGCGGGTTTTAAGAAGCGCGGTTTGGCGGTTCATGTTTTGGAGGGCGCATGACTCAACATTTGCCTCCAAAGTCCGTTGGAGAGTTGCAACGATGAGACAAGATCGAAATCGGGGAGAAAAAGAATACAACAACAACAAAAATGTGGAAAAGCCTGAAGATTGCTGTTCACCGCCACTCCCCATCTCATTTAACAGAGCTTAAACATCTGTAAGGAAGAATGGGAGAAAATCCCCAAATACAGATGTACAGTACAAATCTGATGCAGACGACTCAAAGCTATAATCACTGCCAAAGTGACTGTATACACACACAGTCTCACTATCATACAATGCAGGAGCTGCAATGAAGAGCAGTGAATGAGAGACTTGTTCAGCATCAGTGTAATTAAAGGGAAAGTGTGTGTGTGTCAGCAGTGTTGTGGAGGCTGACCCTGGATTCCACGCAGGTGATCACCTGTTCATAAGGGACAGCTAATGAGCAGTTGGAAGCACAGGGGACCGCAGTGTTTACAGGAAATGCTCTCCTCATTTCCTCTTGGTGTGTTTATTATGTGTGTGGACATTGAATATGGGTGTGTACCGTGTAGCCTTTGTTTCTATACGGGTTCTATCTCTGTGTGGGCACTGTGTGTGTGTACTGTGTGTGTGTAAAGCATTCGGGTAAACATACAGAACATACTCTATATGTATCTCTGTGTGGGCACTGTGTGTGTGTACTGTGTGTGTGTGTACCGTGTGCCTTTGTTTCTATTCGGGTAAACATACAGCACATACTCTATATGTATCTCTGTGTGGGCACTGTGTGTGTGTGTGTACTGTATGTGTGTGTACTGTGTGTGTGTACTGTGTGTGTACCTTTTTGTTTCTATTCGGGTAAACATACAGAACATACTCTATATGTATCTCTGTGTGGGCACTGTGTGTGTGTGTACTGTGTGTGTGTACTGTGTGTGTGTACTGTGTGTGTGTACTGTGTGTGTGTACTGTGTGTGTACCGTGTAGCCTTTGTTTCTATTCGGGTAAACATACAGAACATACTCTATATGTATCTCTGTGTGGGCACTGTGTGTGTGTACTGTGTGTGTGTACTGTGTGTGTGTATAGGCAAGAAGGAACAGTAGTGTGATATTGCTGAGGCTTGACAAATGACCCAGGGACTGATGAGGCGCTTGTTTCTGCAACCACTAGCACTTCCTCCTAATTACCCCACCTCTGCCCATAAACTTTGTGTGTGTGTGTGTGTGTGCACGCACCACCTCTACCCACAAATTCCTTGTGTGTGTGGGGGGGGGGGGGCAGAGTGTTAGAACTATGTCTCCTAGCCATGTCAGCAGGTGGGAAGCTCTATCTGGAGAAAAGAGGGAAAAATCACCAAAGCATGCAAATCACACTCTGAGGGGAGAATCAATTAGAAGTGGAGCAGCCTGGCTGTGAGGGATGTGATGGGGCTTTGAGGGATGTGAAGGGGCTGGGCACATGCAGAGACACAGAGATGGTGTATGACCATAGATAACCCCCCGGGGTCCTGCATTAGCCCTCTGAGAACACACAGTCCTCCACTCATCCCAGCAGGCCTCTCTCTCAGACTTTATACCCTCTTTCTCGTTCCCTCACTGTCTCGCTTCATGTCTTCTGTCTCTCTCTGAAAGGTTCAGATGGGTTTTGACTTGATAATGTAAAGTTGAAGTCAGACGTATACATACACTTAGGTTGGAGTCATTAAAACTCATTTTTCAACCACTCCAAAAAATTATTGTTAACAAACTATAGTTTTGGCAAGTCAGTTAGGACATCTACTTTGTGCATGACACAAGAAATGTTCCCAACAATTGTATAATTCACTGTATCACAATTCCAGTGGGTCAGAAGTTTACATACACTAAGTTGACTGTGCTTTAAACAGCTTGGATTCCATAAAATGATGTCATGGCTTAAAGAAGCTTCTGATAGGCTAATTGACATAATTTGAGTCAATTGGAGGTGTACCTGTGGATGTATTTCAAGGTCTACCTTCAAACTCAGTGCCTCTGCTTGACATCATGGGAAAATTAAAAGAAATCAGCAAAGACCTCAGGAAAAAATTGTAGACCTCCCAAGTCTGGTTCATCCTTGGAGGCAATTTCCAAACACCTGAAGGTACCTCGCTCATCTGTACAAACAATAGTACGCAAGTATAAACACCATGGGACCACACAGCCATCATACCGCTCAGGAAGGAGATACGTTCTGTTTCCTAGAGATGAACTTACTTTGGTGCGAAAAGTGCAAATAAATCCCAGAACAACAGCAAATGACCTTGTGAAGATGCTGGAGGAAACAGGTAAAAGTATCTATATCCACAGTAAAACGAGTCCTATGTCAACATAACCTGAAAGGCCGCTCAGCAAGGAAGAAGCCACTGCTCCAAAACCTCCATAAAAAAGCCAGACTACGGTTTGCAACTGCACATTGGGACAAAGATCGTACTTTTTGGAGAAATGTCCTCTGGTCTGAGGAAACAAAAATAGAACTGTTTGGCCATAATGACCATCATTATATTTGGAGCAAAAAGGGGGAGGCTTGCAAGCCGAAGAACACCATCCCAACCGTGAAGCACGGGGGTGGTAGCATCATGTTGTGGTGGTGCTTGGCTGCAGGAGGGACTGGTGCACTTCACAAAATAGATGGTATCATGAGGATGGAAAAAGATGTGGATATATTGAAGCAACATCTCAAGACATAAGTCAGGAAGTTAAAGCTTGGTCGCAAATGGGTCTTCCAAATTGACAATGACCCCAAGCATACTTCCAAAGTTGTGGCAAAATGGCTTAAGGACAACAAAGTCAAGGTATTGGAGTGACCATCACAAAGCCCTGACTTCAATCCTATAGAAAATTTGTGGGCAGAACTGAAAAAGCGTGTGTGAGCAAGTATGCCTACACACCTGACTCAGTTACACCAGCTCTGTCAGGAGGAATGGGCCAAAATTCACTTATTGTGGGAAGCCAATAACGTTTGACCCAAGTGAAACAATTTAAATTGTGGGAAGCTTGTGGAATAAATAAATAAAAGCTGTACCCGAAACGTTTGACCCAAGTGAAACAATTTAAAGGCAATGCTACCAAATACATTTACTCTGTATAATAAATATTCTGATACTCATATTAAATATATCTGATACTCTGTATGATAAATATATCTGATACTCTGTATAATAAATATATCTGATACTCTGTATGATAAATATATCTGATACTCTGTATAATATTATCTGATACTCTTCTGATTCTCTGTATCCAAATGGAACTCAGTATAATAAATATATCTGATACTCTATTAAATATATCTGATACTCAGTATTAAATATATCATACTCTGTATGATAAATATATCTGATACTCAGTGTAAATATATCTGATACTCTATAATAAATATATCTGATACTCAGTATAATAAATATATCTGATACTCTGTATAATAAATATATCTGATACTCAGTATAATAAATATATCTGATACTCTGTATGATAAATATATCTGATACTCTGTATGATAAATATATCTGATACTCTGTATGATAAATATATCTGATACTCTATGATAAATATATCTGATACTCTGTATAATAAATATATCTGATACTCAGTATAATAAATATATCTGATACTCTGTATGATAAATATATCTGATACTCTGTATGATAAATATATCTGATACTCAGTATAATAAATATATCTGATACTCAGTATGATAAATATATCTGATACTCTGTATGATAAATATGATAAAGTATAATAAATATATCTGATACTCTGTATGATAAATATATCTGATACTCAGTATAATAAATATCTGATACTCTGTATAATAAATATATCTATGATAAATATATCTGATACTATAATAAATATATCTGATACTCAGTATAATAAATATATCTGATACTCTTAAAATAAATATATCTGATACTCTGTATGATAAATATATCTGATACTCTATAATAAATATATCTATATCTGATACTCTGTATATAAATATATCTGATACTCAGTATAATAAATATATCTGATACTCTAGGATTAAATATATCTGATACTCAGTATATAAATATATCTGATACTCTGTATGAAATATATCTGATACTCAGTATGATAAATATATCTGATACTCTATGATAAATATATCTGATACTGATATACTGATACTCTGTATGATAAATATATCTGTACTCATAATAAATATATCTGATACTCTCTATAATAAATATATCTGATACTCAGTATAATAAATATATCTGATACTCTTCCTAAATATATCTGATACTCAGTATAATAAATATATCTGATACTCTGTATGATAAATATATCTGATACTCTGTATGATAAATATATCTGATACTCTGTATGATAAATATATCTGATACTCTGTATGATAAATATATCTGATACTCTGTATGATAAATATGTGATAAATGTGTATGGAGATTCTTTATGTCGATGCAGGAATGTTTTTTGTTGTTGTGTTTCCCACCTCATATTTCTCTTCTCTTCTCCAGGTATAGAATGACCTCAATCCCAAGAGAGGCCTGATCACGGATTGGCTGAGAGTACTGGACCGAGCCCCTTCTAGCCCTCCCTGACACCGCGGACCATGGAGTCCCACCACACCAGGACATGGACTTCCTGTCTTACCCTATGCTGCTTCCTGTTTGCCCTGGCCATCCCTCTCTTGTTGGCATCCAGGCCCCTCCCCCATTCCCCCGACGGCGTCACTATCATCACTGCCTCCATCGACGCAGCTGAGGAGGAGGACTATAGCACGTTCAGCACCGAGAACCCTGAGTGGAAGTTCAACCACGTGGCCGTGGACGAACGCAACGGCAACGTGTACCTGGGAGCGGTCAACCGCATCTACAAACTGTCCCCCGACCTAAACGTACAGGTGTATCACGAGACTGGCCCCGACGAGGACAACCGCAAGTGCTACCCGCCACGCATTGTGCAGCCCTGCAGCGAGCCGCTGTCCCTCACCAACAACGTCAACAAGATGCTGCTGATGGACTACCGGGAGAACCGGCTATTAGCCTGTGGTAGTCTCTATCAGGGCATCTGTAAACTCCTCCGTCTGGACGACCTGTTCAAGCTGGGAGAGCCCTTCCACAAGAAGGAGCACTACCTGTCCGGTGTCAACGAGAGCGGTTCGGTGTTCGGCGTCATTGTGTCGTACGGGGACTCATCGCCCGACAAGCTGTTTGTGGCCACGGCAGTGGACGGCAAACCCGAGTATTTCCCCACCATCTCCAGCCGAAAGCTGGCGCGCAACTCGGAGGAGGACGGCATGTTCGCCTACGTCTTCCACGACGAGTTCGTGGCGTCCATGATCAAGATCCCGTCAGACACGTTCACCATTGTGCCTGACTTCGACATCTACTACGTCTACGGATTTGGCTCGGGTAACTTCGTCTACTTCCTCACGCTGCAGCCGGAGATGGGGAACGGGCCGGCCACCGGCTCCTCCTCCACGGGGCGAGAACAGGTGTACACTTCTAAAATAGTCCGTCTGTGTAAAGACGACACAGCCTTTAACTCGTATGTGGAGGTACCCCTGGGCTGTGTGAAGGGCGGCGTGGAGTACCGGCTCCTACAGGCGGCCTACCTCTCCAAGGCGGGTGCCATATTGGGGCGCTCGCTAGGTGTGGGGCCCGACGATGACGTCCTATTCACCATCTTCTCCAAGGGCCAGAAGCGGCGGCCACGCGAGGCTTCGCAGGAGTCAGCGCTGTGCGTGTTCGCCCTGCGCGAGATCAACGAGCGCATCAAGGAACGACTGCAGTCGTGCTACAAGGGCGAGGGCACCCTGGACCTGGCCTGGCTCAAGGTCAAGGACATACGCTGCAGCAGCGCTGTGAGTACCAAACACACACACACACACACACACACACACACACACACACACACACACACACACACACACACACACACACACACACACACACACACACACACACACACACACACACAGCACAGCAGTACTAACCAACTATTTTCACACCTGATCCATCGAATCAAGGTCTTGATGATTGGTCTTGTCATTCAACATCAATTTTGTTCACCACAAGCCAGTGTGGATAGTATGTTGAAAACAGTCTGATTTTCCTTGCATTACCAATGCTGGAATACAAGAGTAGAGATTCATAAGTGAGCTGTATTCAACTAGAACACTGTGTTAAATCCGTTCTACATTCTGACAATGAAACACGTAGTAACAAGAGGTGCATATTTCCCGAGTATTTATTTAGTTCTACTAAATGAAAGGCGAAGGCTCATCACCCCACACT
>NC_088238.1:13311116-13331116 GCF_036934945.1 Oncorhynchus masou masou | reverse complement strand
CCAGGTAGAGACTGCCTCTCCTGTCTGTGAGGCAGACAAGCCAACACAACACAGCCAGGTAGAGACTGCCTCTCCTGTCTGTGAGGCAGACAAGCCAACACAACACAGCCAGGTAGAGACTGCCTCTCCTGTCTGTGAGGCAGACAAGCCAACACAAGCCAGGTAGAGACTGCCTCTCCTGTCTGTGAGGCAGACAAGCCAACACAACACAGCCAGGTAGAGACTGCCTCTCCTGTCTGTGAGGCAGACAAGCCAACACAACACAGCCAGGTAGAGACTGCCTCTCCTGTCTGTGAGGCAGACAAGCCAACACAACACAGCCAGGTAGAGACTGCCTCTCCTGTCTGTGAGGCAGACAAGCCAACACAACACAGCCAGGTAGAGACTGCCTCTCCTGTCTGTGAGGCAGACAAGCCAACACAACACAACCAGGTAGAGACTGCCTCTCCTGTCTGTGAGGCAGACAAGCCAACACAACACAGCCAGGTAGAGACTGCCTCTCCTGTCTGTGAGGCAGACAAGCCAACACAACACAACCAGGTAGAGACTGCCTCTCCTGTCTGTGAGGCAGACAAGCCAACACAACACAGCCAGGTAGAGACTGCCTCTCCTGTCTGTGAGGCAGACAAGCCAACACAACACAGTCAGGTAAAACACAAAGACAAATATTTAATCTCTCTCCTCAGATAGACAATAAACTTGTGGACACACACACACACACACACACACACACACACACACACACACACACACACACACACACACACACACACACACACACACACACACACACACACACTCCAAAAGTCTCACTATTTTGCCTCCCATAAACCACATTGATCTGCTGAGAGACTGATGGCATGTCTCGAAGAGATGACATCACTGTCAGGCCCTGGCGAGTGTCGTCAGCTCTCTCTCTCTCTCTCTCTCTCTCTCTGTGTGTGTTGTTCCCTCTTCAATGCTAATCATTCTGTCTGTTTTAGAACACTCCCAAGGGCTCTATAGAAAGGGAGGTAAATCTAGTAGGTGACAGCTATTCCACTCTACATACCTATTCTCTCTCACACAGCCACACACAGACTGTGGAATGCATAATGTGCATCCAAACTGCAGATGGAAACCTCATTCAGAACCCCTGTTTTCAATGCTTTTTACCCAAGCAGCCTCGCTAAGTGATTAGAGTCACAGATATGAGCATGGCTCCTTTAGGTCCCCAGGGGAGACTAGAATGAATGGTGTGTTTATTGATAAGAGTGGGATGTTTTTCTCCTTATAAGCTCTGTAAGCCCCTGGAACCTGACGCCATGTATAGACCTGAACATCCTGCTGTATCAACAGGCTCCAGCTGCAGGCTGGATGTATACTACTAATCGCTCTAGACATCAGTGTGTGTGTGTGTGTGTGTGTGTGTGTGTGTGTGTACCAACCCCATCACCAACCATAGTAGGTCAAGCTCCTGCCTTCCTCTCCTAACTACACTAAGCATACACAGCTCAGACCTGAGGATCTGTCCATTGACTCTGTATGGTTTCATCCGTTCTGTCCTTTACAGTATATCTGCCCAGTCAGCAGTGTGTGTACAATCCTCTGACAGTAGCAGCGGCAGGGACCTTTGAAGCTTTGAAGGACCCCTGTTCTGACTGGACTCCTTCCAAACACACACTCTGAGAAAATGATGAATAGGGATGAAACATGGAGGGAGAGGATGATGAACAGGGATGATACTGGAGGGAGAGGATGATGAACAGGGATGATAATGGAGGGAGAGGATGATGAACAGGGATGATACTGGAGGGAGAGGATGATGAACAGGGATGATAATGGAGGGAGAGGATGATGAACAGGGATGATACTGGAGGGAGAGGATGATGAACAGGGATGATACTGGAGGGTGTGGGAGGAGAGGATGGTGAATAGGGATGATACTGGAGGGAGAGGATGATGAACAGGGATGATACTGGAGGGAGAGGATGATGAACAGGGATGATACTGGAGGGAGAGGATGATGAACAGGGATGATACTGGAGGGTGAGGATGATGAACAGGGATGATACTGGAGGGAGAGGATGATGAACAGGGATGATACTGGAGGGTGAGGGAGGAGGATGGTGAATAGATGATACTGGAGGGATGATGAACGGGATGATACTGGAGGGAGAGGATGATGAACAGGGATGATACTGGAGGGAGAGGATGATGAACAGGGATGATACTGGAGGGTGAGGATGATGAACAGGGATGATACTGGAGGGAGAGGATGATGAACAGGGATGATACTGGAGGGAGAGGATGATGAACAGGGATGATACTGGAGGGTGAGGGAGGAGAGGATGGTGAATAGGGATGATAATGGAGGAGAGGGATGATGAACAGGGATGATACTGGAGGGAGAGGATGATGAACAGGGATGATACTGGAGGGAGAGGATGATGAACAGGGATGATACTGGAGGGTGATGATGAACAGGGATGATACTGGAGGGTGAGGGAGGAGAGGATGGTGAATAGGGATGATAATGGAGGGAGAGGGAGGAGAGGATGATGAATAGGGATGATAATGGAGGGAGAGGATGATGAACAGGGATGATACTGGAGGGAGAGGATGATGAACAGGGATGATACTGGAGGGAGAGGATGATGAACAGGGATGATACTGGAGGGTGGGGGAGGAGAGGATGGTGAACAGGGATGAAACATGGAGGGAGAGGATGATGAACAGGGATGATACTGGAGGGAGAGGATGATGAACAGGGATGATGGAGGGAGAGGATGATGAACAGGGATGATACTGGAGGGTGAGGATGATGAACAGGGATGATACTGATACTGAGGGAGGAGAGGATGGTGATGATGAACAGGGATGATACTGGAGGGGGGAGAGGATGATGAACAGGGATGATACTGGAGGGAGAGATGATGATGAACAGGGATGATACTGGAGGGTGAGGAGGTGAACAGGGATGATAACATGGAGGGAGAGGATGATGAATAGGGATGGATGATACTGGAGGGAGAGGATGATGAACAGGGATGATACTGGAGGGTGAGGGAGGAGAGGATGGTGAATAGGGATGATAATGGAGGGAGAGGGAGGAGAGGATGATGAACAGGGATGATACTGGAGGGAGAGGATGATGAACAGGGATGATACTGGAGGGTGAGGATGATGAACAGGGATGATACTGGAGGGTGAGGGAGGAGAGGATGGTGAATAGGGATGATACTGGAGGGAGAGGATGATGAACAGGGATGATACTGGAGGGTGAGGATGATGAACAGGGATGATACTGGAGGGTGAGGATGATGAACAGGGATGATACTGGAGGGTGAGGATGATGAACAGGGATGATACTGGAGGGAGAGGATGATGAACAGGGATGATACTGGAGGATGAGGATGATGAACAGGGATGATACTGGAGGGTGAGGAGAAGGATGATAATGGAGGGAGAGGGAGGAGAGGATGATGAACAGGGATGATACTGGAGGGAGAGGATGATGAACAGGGATGATACTGGAGGGTGAGGGAGGAGAGGATGGTGAATAGGGATGATAATGGAGGGAGAGGGAGGAGAGGATGATGAATAGGGATGATACTGGAGGGAGAGGATGATGAACAGGGATGATAATGGAGGGAGAGGGAGGAGAGGACGATGAATAGGGATGATACTGGAGGGAGAGGATGATGAACAGGGATGATATTGGAGGGAGAGGGATGATACTTGAGGCAGAGGGATGATACTGGAGGGAGATGGAGGAGATGGAGGAGAGGATGATGAACAGGGATGATGCTGGAGGGAGAGGGGTGATACTAGAGGGAGAGGGAGGAGAGGATAATGAACAGGGATGATGCTGGAGGGAGAGGGGTGATACTAGAGGGAGAGGGAGGAGAGGATAATGAACAGGGATGATGCTGGAGGGAGAGGGGTGATACTAGAGGGAGAGGGAGGAGAGGATAATGAACAGGGATGATGCTGGAGGGAGAGGGGTGATACTAGAGGGAGAGGGAGGAGAGGATAATGAACAGGGATGATGGAGGGAGATGGGGATGATATTGGGGAGGGAGAGGGAACAGGGATGATACTAGAGGGAGAGGGAGGAGAGGATAATGAACAGGGATGATGCTGGAGGGAGAGGGGTGATACTAGAGGGAGAAAATGAAAGATAGAGAAGCTGGCCAGTGTTTGTGGTGGAGGGAGGGAAGCGTAGAGGGAATGGCGGTGGGTGGCGTTAGCGTGCCATCCTGCGCTCTGTCATGCGCGGCGAGCGGGACGAAGGGTTGCCATGGATCAGCGCTCAGACAGACTGCACATTGCACTCCCATCACCGAGCTCTCTGCATGGGGCTGCAACTGTACAGACAACACTGTGGAGGGACATAACTGTCTCAAGTTCAAGTCAAGTCCACGTCGGCAGTCAAGTCCCTTCAATAACAGATTCCTGTCTCGATGGGACTCACTTGGCAGCCAAGTGCCTTGAAATAGAGATTCAAATCAAATCAAATGTTATTAGTCACATGCGCCGAATACAACAGTGAAATCCGTACTTACGAGCCCCTAAAAAACAAAGCAATTTCCAAAAAAACAGATATGAATAAGAGATAAAAAGAACAAGTAATTAAAGAGCAGCAGGGAAATAACAATAGCGAGACTATATTCAGGGGGGTACCGGTACAGAGTCAATGTGCAGGGGCACGAGTTAGTTGAGGTAGTATGTACATGTAGGTAGAGTTATTAAAGTCTCATGAGGGGGAATAGGTTTTGTCGTGCCCTCTTCAAGACTGTCTTGGTGTGTTTGGACCATGTTAGTTTGTTGGTGGTGTGGACACCAAGGAACTTGAAGCTCTCAACCTGCTCCACTGCAGCCCAGTCGATGAGAATGGGGGCGTGCTTGGTCCTCTTTTTCCTGTTGTCCACAATCATCTCCTTGCGGAGAGAGATCACGTTGCGGGAGAGGTTCTTGTCCTGGCACCACACGGCCAGGTCTCTGACCTTCTCCCTATAGGCTGTCTTGTTGTTGTCAATGATCAGGCCTACCTCTGTTGTGTCATCTGCAAATTTAATGATGGTGTCGTGCTTGGCCGTGCAGCCATGAGTGAACAGGGAGTACAGGAGAGGACTGAGCACTCACCCCTGAGGGGCCTCTGTGTTGAGGATCTGTGTGGCAGATGTGTTGATACCTAACCTCACCACCTGGGGGCGGCCTGTCAGGAAGTCCAGAATCCAGTTGCAGAGGGAGGTGTTTAGTCCCAGGGTCCTTAGCTTATTGATGAGCTTTGGGGGCACTATGGTGTTGAACACTGAGCTGTAGTCAATGAATAGCATTCTCACATAGGTGTTCCTGTCTCAATGGGACTCACCTAGTTAAAGGACAGATGAATACAATAGAAAACGTCCACGGTGCGATGTGTTGTGGCTGTCCCACGTTGTTATGATTGCATAATGAATGTGAATGCGTAGGCAGTTATGCAAGGTTGTTGTGCCCAGCATTCAATTTGACAGGCAAGCTATTTCACACAGTGTTAACATTGTATGTAATTATGTGTTGTGAAGTTCATGGAAATACAGGTTTGCCGGTTGCACCAATTATTAGACTACCCACCTATATTTGTTGTGTTGTTTTTATAGACATACAGAGAAGTGGAAAATAAGTGATGCTTCATGGCTCTGCTGTGGTGGAGTGGTGTTGTGGGGAAACACGTCTACCAGTATAATGTGTGTCATTAACTTCCTGAACCAGCGGACCATAGGACTCCTCTTTGTGACACTGCAGGCCCAGATTAGGCCCAACATCAGAGAGCGTTGAACAGTGGATCTCATTCAGTCCCTTTAATCGCATTGTGCCCCCTCTCTCTCTCTCTCTCTCTCTCTCTCTCTCTCTCTCTCTCTCTCTCTCTCTCTCTCTCTCTCTCTCTCTCTCTCTCTCTCTCTCTCTCTCTCTCACCCCCCCCTCTCTCTCTCTCTCTCTCTCTCTCTCTTTCTCTCTCTCTCTCTCTCTCTCTCTCTCTCTCTCTCTCTCCCCCCCCTCTCTCTCTCTCTCTCTCTCTCTCTCTCTCTCTCTCTCTCTCTCTCTCTCTCTCTCTCTCTCTCTCTCTCTCTCTCTCTCTCTCTCTCTCTCTCTCTCTCTCTCTCTCTCTCTCTCTCCCTCTCTCTCACCCCCCCCCTCTCTCTCTCTCTTTCTCTCTCTCTCTCTCTAGTCTGTGTCTACTGAGCTGTATGTCCAGTCCAGAAGAGAGCTCTCTTTGTACTGTAGCTGGCTGGCAGACAGAGAAATAGAGATAGAGGGAGAGAGAAAAGGAGGGACAGCGAGAGGTCTGAGTGACCTGATTCCGTACTCTGTTTTTTTCTCCTCCAGAGGCTTTTAGGAGGGGAGCCGGTGTCCTCCCCTGTGTCCTCACTCCACCCAGGGACCATAATACAGAAGGAATCGTGTACCTGTAGAGGGAGGGAGCGTTGGACATGGAGTGAGAGAGGGAGGAGGCTGGGAGGAGGAGAGAGGGGACTGTAGGCAGAGAGAGAAAGAGATATGGAGGATGTGGGGAGGGGGAGTAAAGAGAGTAGGGGGAGAGAATGGGAGTAAAAATGGTTTGATACAGAAAGGAGAGAGAGAGACAGACAGACAGGCAGATGGGGGCTGTTTTGAGGACTGGATATTATTTGTGTCTGGGTGACTGAGATGGGTGTCAAATGTCATGTTTTGTGCGGGCGTAATGAAAACGTGTCTGCTTTCTGAAAGGATGACAGACAGCAAGTATATTTCATTAAATTGAGTCGCTGCTCGGTGTGATTGGCATGTTAGGACGCTTCTCCAGAAATATCACGGCAGGTGTCAATAACGGGAGACGAGAACACACGTCTTGTTCTCTGTACATGCATGAGTGTGTGTCATGCACACACACACACACTCACACCCACACACACATGCACACACACTTCTATCAAAAGTACCAAAAGTACTCTCGTTATACCCTCCGAGGAATCAATCTGAAATCGCCTGAAAATAAAAGAAATGTTTGCGCACCTCTTGTTGTTGGTCAGACGAGCCATTCCCTCTCCCTCCTCACATCTCCCTCCCTCCCTCCCTCCCGACTTTCTCATTTCTCATTTCCTCCCTCATAGGGCGGTTAACCCCTGACCTCTGGGTGATGAGGCTCCTTTGTAACCGCCTGTAACAATGATGAAAATCAAGTCAAGGGGCAGTAGCCAGCAGAAGATTTCTCTTCTTCTCTCATTTCTTCCTCTTTCTATCAGAGGAGTAAGCAGCAGGCGGGCTATAGATGGAGGGGTCCACCGCTCTACCAACTAAAGCTCCAGATATAAGGGTGTCTGGTGATGGTATGTTTATGCGCTCATGTGTGTGTGCCCTGAGCTATCGCTATGACGACAACGCCGGGCCAAGCTCTCTGATGATGCATGGGCCGGCGGTAGAGAGGACAGCAGACAGGCCTGCAGAAAGACTAACACCGCAGAAGGCTAGACGTGTCACATGGGATGACACTGGAGAGACGAAGCAGGTACGGGGAGTAAAACATTTAATATAGAACGGACATGGAACAAGACAGTAACAGCATCAGCAAACAGGTAACACAGACAAAACAACTATTACTGCAGCAGCGGGAACAGAGCAGACAAATATAGGGGAGGTAATAAACAGATGATGAGTCCAGGTGAGTCCAATATCGCTGATGCACGTGAAGAGGGAAGGCAGGTGTGTATAATAGATGATAGGAGTGGGTGAAGCAGGGCAGACTGGTGCCCTCAAGCGCCAGAGGGGGGAAGAGTGGGAGTAGACATGACAGTACCACCCCCCCTCCCTCTAGGGCGCCATCCGGCGTCCACCCGGGCAAGCCGGCCGAGACATGGGCCCAGGGAAAGCCGGTTGGGGCGTGGGAGCCCAACTATCTGGCAGGAGTGTGAGAACCTGGCGAGCCTCCTGAGGCATGGAAGACCGACAATCTGTCTGAGGCAAGATGCTTGTAGATCCCGCTGCAGCGAGGGAGATGTGATGCAGGGCAACCTGGTGCCCTCGAGCGCCAGGGGGGGGAAGAGTGGGAGCAGATGTGACAGAACCCCAACCCTCTTGGGGCACCACCCGGTGTCCCACTTGGGCGAACCGGCCGAGACATGGGCGCTGGGCAAGCCGGTTGGGGCGTGGAAGCCTGACGAACCGACAGGAGTGTGGGAGCCTGGCGAGCCGACTGAGGCATGGAAGCCTAACATCCGGCTGAGGCAAGACACCTGACTGACGCCTGTCGAGGCAGCCCGACTATCCAGCGGAGTGTGACGTGGGATGGAAACCTGCCGAGCCACCCGAGGCAACGAAACCTCTCGAGCCAACCAGGGTGTGGATGCCCGACCGGCTGGCTTACGCACCCCCGGGTCCATCGGCGGCGGAATCCACCCCGACGTCACCAATTTTTAAATAATAATCCTGGACCGGCTGGGCGAATAAGAACTGACGATCCGTCTGAGTCCCGACGTGGGATGTGCGCCATCCGAGCCAACCGGGACAAGGAAACTTCTTGAGCCAGCTTGGGCGTGGAAGCCCAACATGTTGGCTAGGCACCCCAGGTTCCATCGGCAGCGACCCAGAGCCGATGTCACCATACCAACCGGAATGCCAGTACTCCCCGATGCTTCGTATGATGGCTTCTGCATTCTGTCACCCATTTGCTTCTCCTATAGCAGATTATAGCAGGAAGGTCTTCGACCACCCGGTCTGTGGAAAGGATGCCGCTAAACAACTCCTGTCCCTCCGTCAAGGTGCCCAGAGTGTTGCTGAAATGGCATGTGAGTTCCGCACCCTCGCCGCAGAGCGCGGCTGGAATGAGGAGGCTCTTCAGGGAGCATTCTGGAACTCACTCACTGAGACCCTCAAGGACGAGTTGGTGTCCAGGGAGGAGCCTGATGATCTTGATGAACTCATTTCTCTCACTATCCGCATTGACAACCGTCTCTGGGAGTGTTGGAGGGAGAGGGTAGGTAGGGTTGCAAGTACCTTAACATCTGCTTCAGTACCTTGCCCTTCTCCTCAGACTGCATCCCTACCCCAGGCATGTCTAAGCCTGAACCCATGCAGCCCGGCCGGACCCATCTATCTCCAGAGGAGAGGCAGATACTAGGAGCTGTCTATACTGTGTCCAGGTTGGCCAGATGGTCTCCACTTGTTCCCTGCGTCCAGTAAGAGGAGGCTCGGCCGTTATGGGGGAAATATTGTTGAGTCAAATCGCCGGCCCATCTTCCCCCAGACCTCTGTTTGAGACCAACCTTGTGTGGCAGAGCCACTCTCTGGTATTCATCAGGAGATGATCAGTTTCCACATAATCAACAGTCCCAACCCAGCTCACTCCAACCTCAGCCTCCACATCTGGCTTCCTACAACTCATCCAAGCTTCCCTGGATCTGCACTTAATCTCTCCCTGTGTTCCAATAAATATCTTGGTTCATTCATCCCTGTTTCCTGGTCTGAGTCTGCTCTTGGGTTCCCCTGTGTTGCTCCGCTTAACTGTATGAGAAATCAAAGTGTGTTTTTTCTTTGTCAAGAAAAAGATGGGTCATGGGTCACTTCCGTGGGTTGAATAGTATCACTGTCAGGAACACGTATCCCCTGCCACTCATCAGTTCTGCCCCCCTCCATGGTGCCACGGTTTTTCACTAAACTCCACCCCCAGAATGCCTACCACCTTTTCCGCATCAGAGAGGGGGATGAGTGGAAAACGGCATTCAACACACCACTTGGACACTTTGAGTTTTTGTACTGTTAAGCGGAACAGCACAGGGGAACCCAAGTGCAAACTCAGACCAGGAAACAGGGATTAATGAACAAAGATATTTATTGCAACACAGGGAGAGATGAAGTGCAGACTGGCGCCCTCAAGCGCCAGAGAGGGGAAGCATGGGAGCAGATGTTTTGAGTTTTGAGTTGGCCGCTCTGTCCTGCCTCCCATATGGTACCCTATTCCCTATATAGTGCACTACTTTTGACCCCTGCTAGAGGATGGCTGGGTGCTAGCCTCAGCTACACCTCATGCTCCCCGGCCCACGGAACCAGCAATCTAAGCCAGCAGATGTTTAAAGGCCAGGTGACATTGATGGGACTGGACCCAGCTAGCACATAATGTTCTGAGAACCATGTTTCTTAGAGCTTGGTGAGAGCGTGATTGTCCTGTGGTTATTTTGCATTCACCCTTCCCACAACTTTCTAGGAATGGTGCAGGAAAGTTACTTGGCTTTGGGACATTCTTATTAACACAGTTCAGGAACTTGACAAAAAAGTATATTTTCTTGGTATTTCATAACTTCAACAGACCGTTTCCTAAAAAATTGAACATGGTTACATTTAATTTCAATTTTGGTAATGTTCTAGGAACGTTCTACAACTGGTTTGACATTGGGAATGTTCTCAAAAAGTTCAGAGAATATTAAGAAACAATGTGTGAATTTCAGTACTTCAGCATAATGTTTCCTACAGGTTTTTTCATGGTTCTATTTAATCTCATGTTCTCAAATTGTTCCGAAAATGTTAAAAAACGATGTTCTTCTGTGAGAATTTTAGTACTTCCACAGTTCCCACGTGGTTCCATTTAATGTCATATTTGTATTACATTCTGGGAACATTTTTAAAATGGAGTGACTTAAGCGATTCTGGGAATGTTGTACTCATTAACATCAATACGCTCTAAATTCCATTCTCAGAATGTTACTTAAAAACATCTACATTCCGTTCTCAGCATCAACAAAACTCTCTCTATCCTCCATCTTGTGAAGTGGGTTCAGGTGTGTTGGCTGCGCCAACTAATTGGCCCCATCTGATCTTAATGAGTGCTTGTTTCCTTTGAAAGGACTAAAATAAACAGCTTTGTATGCGCAAAAAACCATGGCATGCTAGCGCCATCCTGGTGGTGCAGTGGACTAATTCCAGGGATAGACAGGGATAGAAAGTCATAGGTTTGAATCTAACTGATGCAGTGTCACAATAAAACAATACGTGTTCTCATGATTATTCCTCAGGAAATGACTGGCCATGTGTCCTAACTGTACTTCAGAAAATGAAATCCTAAATATGCTAGCAGTGTTAAGTCCTATTAAAGCATTCAGTGAAACTTTTAAGGAAGCTATTCAAAAAAACTCTAAATAACCCATTAACCAGAGTAAATGTTCCCATAATAGGCTAACTTTTAACTTCTGTTCTCAGGACGTTTAAAAAACGTTTTTTTTTCGACCATGAAATATATGGCTTTGTTCCAACAACCAATGTGAAACCAAAAACATATGTTTTTCTCTCTCTCTCTCTGACTTTTTTATTCTTTCTCTCCCTTCTTCTCCCGATATGAAATGAATTTGACTCGACCATAGTGAAGTCTCTGTCACCTTCGTCATAAGGGTCAGACCAAGGCGCAGCGTGGTATGCGTACATTCTCTTTTAATGAATGAACACTGAACAAAAAAACAAAATCACAGAACGAAACGTGAAGCTATACAAATAGTGCTGACAGGCAACTAAACATAGACACGATCCCACAACACAAATGAGGAAAATGGCTGCTAAATATGATCCCCAATCAGAGACAATGATAAACTGCTGTCTCAGATTGGGAACCATATCAGGCCAACATAGACATACAAAAACTAGAGTACCCACCCTAGTCACACCCTGACCTAACCAAAATATATAGAAAAATAGAGATATCTAAGGTCAGGGCGTGACACTCTCAGACAGATTATTCATAACATAACCACCATGTTATGGAGGCGGCTCCAGTGTATGATTCTATTGACTTCATGAAAGCTCTCTATCTCCGTGGTGACAAAGATAAAGGGCTTGTGAAACTCTGTCAGCAGACACTTGATTGAACCCTGAGGACTGAGTTCACAAAAAAGCTTCCGGGAGAGAACCACCAACCAAAAGGATGGCATTGCCATATTTTGCTTCACTTTGTCCCCACAATGGCCTCCTTGACCAACCAAAAGGGTATCATTGCCATATTTTGCTCCACTTTGTCCCCACCAATGCCATCTTAACCAAGAAAAAGAGTAACATTGCCATATTTTGCTCCACTTTATCCCAATAATGGCCTCATTGAAAAAATGATGGCTTGTTTACATGCAGAAGCTTACTGTTACCGACAGTTCGAGCTTTAATGCCGATAAACAGGACTTTGGTTTATAATGTAGTTTTTATCGTGTCTAATCTTTCATTAAGCAGAGAGACTCCAGTGTTTCTGATTTATTAGATGGACCGAGACACAACCCTGGTTGAGATGGAAGGGTTGAATCGGCATCATGGTATGCCAGAAATGATTTGGTCTTATAATATATGATAACAGGTGATGATTTATAACCCGCTGTCACATCTGACCTCAGGACCTTTAATCACGGGAAAGGAGAACAACATCTACAACTGTAATATCAACTGTCGCGCTTTTACTCTCACAATAACCCAGCGCACTGCCTCCATATTCATCAAATGGGACGGTCCACCAGTCCAAAGCCCACTGTTTCAAATCTGTCCATACAGATGGAATAATGCCTATTGTCTAGCATCATTATTCTGCTATCAGAAGCCATACAGCATCTTTTCTTATGACAGGTGAACATTCCCCAGACTGCATGTCGTCCATATTCCAACCCACCATTCTATCTGCATATAATAATCATTTGGTGGTTGCTTATATATTTCCTGTTTCACACATGTACAAGAGGGAATTAATATACGTGTGTGAATTGGAAAAGTGTTTTTTGGCATAGCCGACTCTCCCCGAGACCCCTTGGAGAATGGGGTCACGGCCAGGGTCAGTCATTATCAATGGCGACCCTGGAGCAATTAGGTTTAACTGCATTGCTCAAGGGCACATCAACAGATTTTTCCCTTTGTCAGCGTAGGGATTCAAACTAGTGACCTTTTAATTACTGGCTCAATGCTCTAACCGCTGGGCTACCTGACACATATGGCTGGCTACCTGACACATATGGCTGGGCTACCTGACACATATGGTTAGGCTACCTGACTGGGCTACCTGACACATATCGCTGGGCTACCTGACACATATGGCCTGACACATATGGCTGGGCTACACACATATGGCTGGGCTACATATGGCTGACACATATGGCTGGGTTACCTGACACATATGGCTCGGCTGGGCTACCTGACACATATGGCTGGGCTACCTGACACATATGGCTGGGCTTACCTGACACATATGGCTGGGCTACCTGGTTACCTGGGCACATATGGCTGGGCTACCTGACACATATGGCTGGGCTACCTGACACATATGGCTGGGCTACCTGACACTGGGTTACCTGGCTGGGCTACCTGACACATATGGCTGGGCTACCTGACACATATGGCTGGGCTACCTGACACATATGGCTGGGCTACCTGACACATATGGCTGGGCTACCTGACACATATGGCTGGGCTACCTGACACATATCGCTGGGCTACCTGACACATATGGCTAGGTTACCTGACACATATGGCTGGGCTACCTGACACATATGGCTGGGTTACCTGACACATATGGCTGGGCTCCCTGACACATATGGCTGGGCTCCCTGACACATATGGCTGGGTTACCTGACACATATGGCTGGGCTACCTGACACATATGGCTGGGCTACCTGACACATATGGCTGGGCTACCTGACACATATGGCTGGGCTACCTGACAAATGGCAATTACAAAAGCACAGTAGCATGTCCAATTGCGAGGCATAACAGCTGCATAACAGATGAAAAACGAGGTGAGCATTTCTTGTTTTTCCGATTATTCCTCCTCCCTCGAGGTGCAACACTGATTTGGCGTGACGGTGTGAAAATAAGGAAGGCTCATTTAGTTTTGTTCTCTGATTCACTTTGAATATTTTTTTTCTGTTGTAGGCATCTCTTGGCTTTACACTGGTGGTATTGTGGGGGGATCTGACTGGGATCAGCCTGTCAGGGTAGCTGCTGGCAATGTTACATAGGACTACTGTAACTTGACTGCAGTCTTCATCCCTCTCCCTTTCCCTGTCTATCTCTTTACATCTCTCTCTCTCTCTCTCTCTCTCTCTCTCTCTCTCTCTCTCTCCCTCTCTCTCTCACACACTCTCTCTCTTTCTCTCTCTCTCTCCCTCCCTCTCTTTATACTTCTCCCTCACTCCCTCTCTGCATGTCCAGAAGGTCAGTCTCAGACAGTCTAAACAACACTGTGTCACTGAGACCAAACCCAGACAGTCTAAACAACACTGTGTCACTGAGACTAAACCCAGACAGTCTAAACAACACTGTGTCACTGAGACTAAACCCAGACAGTCTAAACAACACTGTGTCACTGAGACTAAACCCAGACAGTCTAAACACCACTGTGTCACTGAGACTAAACCCAGACAGTCTAAATAACACTGTGTCACTGAGACTAAACTCAGACAGTCTAAAAGGCCATTATGAACCTCTCTCCCTTCAGGGTAGCCTAGTGGTTAGAGCGTTGGACTAGGAACCGGAAGGTTGCAAGTTCAAACCCCCTGAACAGGCAGTTAACCCACTGTTCCTAGGCCGTCATTGAAAATAAGAATTTGTTCTTAACTGACTTGCCTAGTTAAATAAAGGTAAAATAAAAAATAAATAAAAAAACATTAATGTCTTCTGACTCGGAGATGAATTCCTCTGTGTATTCTACTGGTCTTTACAACTGTTGAAACTGTTGTTTCTGGTCTTGGAGGAGATGCAGTGCTTGCTGGTTTTATCTCCAACACATGGAAGACAATGTTAGTGCAGATGAAGGATGATGATAGTGTTGATGAATCAGGTGTGTTATTGCAGGGCTGGAGCCAAACCCACACTTTTGTCTCTATAAATCCCCCCCCCCCCCACTCCTACATACACTGACTTTGATAGCTACTTTATTGAGGGAAAATGTGCTCACTATGACTGAGATATGTGGTTGTCTCACCAAGCTATCTGAAGATAAATGCACTAACTTTAAGTCTCTCTCACTGAACATCTACCATAGTCTTCTTCAGAATACACACTCTTCTTCAACAAGAAATAAGAGACAGTTGATCACGAAAAAAGTCCAATAATGACTCTCTGCCTCCCCTCTCTCTTTCTCTCCCCTCCCTCTCTCCATCCAGCTCTTAACCATCGACGACAACTTCTGTGGCCTGGATATGAACGCTCCGCTGGGGGTGTCAGAGATGGTGCAGGGCATACCTCTCTTCTCTGACTCCACCGACAAGATGACCTCGGTCATCGCCTATGTCTACAAGAACCACTCTCTGGCCTTCGTGGGCACCAAGAGCGGGCGCATCAAGAAGGTAGGCGGGCGGCCATTGATACTATTACACTTCCCAGTGGTCTCCCACCAGGGATTGTGGAGGGCTACTAGGAGATACGAGGAGATTGTTTTCCCACAAACGTACTGAGTCGGCCGTTTTCTCTTCAGGAGGGAGAGGTGGAGGAGAGGCAGTGTGTGTGTGTGTGTGTGTCAGAGAGAGAGCATCTCGAGACCACCTCAGGGGTTTTATTAATAGAGGTCTTTCTGGTGTTTCTGGACGTCTCTCCTGATCCATGGTCCTGTATAATACACACTACGCCATGACAATCTACTGTTCACTGTAGCTGCTACCATAGCATTTTTGTCCACAACACTGAAATAGTCTCTAAAATGATACAAACCATACATCATTTCCCATTGTACAAAGAAACTAAAGAAGTCGCTGCCATAAACAGATCAACCGTTAGAGACTGTGTTTTGAAGTGTGTGACTGTAGCGTGGGTGGATAGGCCTGGTGCAGCGTGTCGGAGCCCCAGCCTGGACCCCTGCTGCCCCCAACGCCCCCCTCTCAGGGAGCCCTGTCCTGGGGTAATTGGATGATGCGGTGCTGGGGGGCCCTGGGCCTGCTGCTCTGCTTCTCTCTCTTCTCTGATGTGCTGACAGGGGTGTGAGCATACACACAGCCATGACTGAGACTAATCCTGGGCCAAGCCAGCTAGCCGCTCCTGGCTCTGAGTACAACAGTATTACAGAGAGAAGGAAGGAGAGGAGAGAGTGGAGCTGAGAGAAGGAGAGGAGAGAGTGGAGAGGAGGAGAGAGTGGTGCTGAGACAAGGAGTGGAGAGAGTGGAGCTGAGACAAGGAGAGGAGAGAGTGGAGAGGAGGAGAGGAGAGAGTGGAGCTGAGAGAAGGACAGGAGAGAGTGGAGCTGAGAGAAGGAGAGGAGAGAGTGGAAAGGAGGAGAGGAGAGAGTGGAGAGGAGGAGAGGAGAGAGTGGAGCTGAGACAAGGAGAGGAGAGAGTGGTGCTCAGAGGAGAGGAGGAGAGAGTGGAGCTGAGAGAAGGAGAGGAGAGGAGAGAGTGGTGCTCAGAGGAGGAGAGGAGAGTGGTGCTCAGAGGAGGAGAGGAGAGAGTGGAGCTGAGAGAAGGAGAGGAGAGTGGTGCTCAGAGAAGGAGAGGAGAGATTGGTGCTTAGCAAAGGAGAGGAGAGGAGAGAGTGGTGCTTAGCAAAGGAGAGGAGAGGAGAGGAGAGGAGAGGAGAGGAGAGGAGAGGAGAGGAGAGGAGGGAGTGGTGCTCAGAGGAGGAGAGGAGAAGAGTGGTGCTGAGAGGAGGAGAGGAGAGAGTGGTGCTGAGAGAGTGATAGAAAGAGAGGGAGTGATAGAAAGGGTGAGAGTGATAGAAAGGGTGGAGAGTGATAGAAAGAGTGGAGAGTGATAGGAAGGGTGGAGAGTGAAAGAAAGAGAGGGAGTGATAGAAAGAGTGGAGAGTGATAGAAAGGGTGGAGAGTGATAGAAAGAGTGGAGAGTGATAGAAAGGGTGGAGAGTGATAGAAAGGGTGGAGAGTGATAGAAAGGGTGGAGAGTGATAGAAAGGGTGGAGAGTGATAGAAAGGGTGGAGAGTGATAGAAAGAGAGGGAGAAGGATGCCAGACAGAGTGTGTGTGTGAAAGAGAGGGAGAAGGATGCCAGACAGAGTGTGTGTGTGAAAGAGAGGGAGAAGGATGCCAGACAGAGTGTGTGTGTGAAAGAGAGGGAGAAGGATGCCAGACAGAGTGTGTGTGTGAAAGAGAGGGAGAAGGATGCCAGACAGAGTGTGTGTGTGAAAGAGAGGGAGAAGGATGCCAGACAGAGTGTGTGTGTGAAAGAGAGGGAGAAGGATGCCAGACAGATTGTGTGTGAAAGAGAGGGAGAAGGATGCCAGACAGAGTGTGTGTGTGAAAGAGAGGGAGAAGGATGCCAGACAGAGTGTGTGTGTGAAAGAGAGGGACAGGGGATAAAAGTATATTTTTTCCTCCACTCCTCAAGAGCTCTCCTCCAAGAAGTTTACAAGAACTTAGTCAACAGGCAGGATTCCCCTTAGCCTTGTTGTTGTTGTTGTTGTTATCCCTGTGTCAGTGTGGGAGTAATCCAGCTAGGCTGTGTTAAGTCAGACAGGCTGAGGCTACAGTAAGTGGGTAGCAGCACGGACCAGTCACGTCTCAGAACACGGCCCATCAGATGAGCCCTCAATTCAGCCTGAACAGCCTCAGAGAGCTGGAGCACAGCAGAGACAAAGGGAGAGAGCAGAGGGAGAGAGAGAGAGAGGCAGAGGGAAAGACCGATATAAAGGGGGAGATAGAGAGAGAGAGAGAGAGAGAGAGGGAGAGAGAGAGAGAGAGAGAGCAGAGGGAAAGAGAGGGAGAGAGGGAGGGAAAGACCGATATAAAGAGAGATAGAGAGAGCAGAGAGAGAGAGAGAGAGGCAGAGGGAAAGACCGATATAAAGGGGGGAGGAGAGAGAGAGAGCAGAGGGAGAGAGAGAGGAGGGAGAGAGAGAGAGAGGCAGAGGGAAAGACCGATATAAAGGGGGGGGAGATAGAGAGAGAGAGAGCAGAGGGAGAGAGAGAGAGGCAGAGGGAGAGAGAGAGAGAGGCAGAGGGAAAGACCGATATAAAGAGGGGGAGAGATAGAGAGAATAGAGGGAGAGAGAGAGAGGCAGAGGGAAAGACCGATATAAAGGGGGGAGATAGAGAGAGAGAGAGCAGAGGGAGAGATAGAGAGAGCAGAGGGAGAGAGAGAGAGGCAGAGGGAAAGACCGATATAAAGGGGGGGGGGAGATAGAGAGAGAGAGAGCAGAGGGAGAGAGAGAGAGGCAGAGGGAGAGAGAGAGAGAGGCAGAGGGAAAGACCGATATAAAGAGGGGGAGAGATAGAGAGAGTAGAGAGAGAGAGAGAGAGGCAGAGGGAGAGAGAGAGAGGCAGAGGGAGAGAGAGAGAGGCAGAGGGAAAGACCGATATAAAGAGGGGGAGAGATGCAGAGAGAGAGAGAGAGGCAGAGGGAGAGACCGATATAAAGAGGGGGAGAGATAGAGAGAGCAGAGAGAGAGGCAGAGAGAGCAGAGAGAGAGAGCCAGAGGGAAAGACCGATATAAAGAGGGGGAGAGATAGAGAGAGCAGAGAGAGAGAGAGAGGCAGAGAGAGCAGAGAGAGAGGCAGAGAGAGCAGAGAGAGAGAGACAGAGGGAAAGACCGATATAAAGAGGGGGAGAGATAGAGAGAGCAGAGAGAGAGAGAGAGGCAGAGGGAAAGACCGATATAAAGAGGGGGAGAGATAGAGAGAGAGAGAGAGAGAGGAAGAGGGAAAGACCGATATAAAGGGGGGGAGAGATAGAGAGAGCAGAGAGAGAGAGAGAGAGGCAGAGGGAGAGAGAGAGAGGCAGAGGGAAAGACCGATATAAAGGCAGAGGGGAGAGAGAGAGAGAGAGCAGAGGGAGAGAGATATAAAGAGGGGGAGAGAGAGAGAGCAGAGAGAGAGGCAGAGAGAGCAGAGGGAGAGAGAGAGAGAGAGAGGGAAAGACCGATATAAAGAGGGGGAGAGATAGAGAGAGCAGAGAGAGAGAGAGAGAGGGAGAGCAGAGAGGAGAGGCAGAGGGAGACCGATATAAAGAGGGGGAGAGATAGAGAGAGAGAGAGAGAGAGAGAGGAAGAGGGAAAGACCGATATAAAGGGGGGAGATAGAGAGAGAGCAGAGAGAGAGAGAGGCAGAGGGAGAGAGGCAGAGGGAGAGAGAGAGAGGCAGAGAGAGGCAGAGAGAGAGAGGCAGAGGGAGAGAGAGAGAGGCAGAGGGAAAGACCGATATAAAGAGGGGGAGAGATAGAGAGAGTAGAGAGAGAGAGAGAGAGCAGAGGGAGAGAGAGAGAGGCAGAGGGAAAGACCGATATAAAGAGGGGGAGAGATAGAGAGAGCAGAGAGAGAGAGAGAGGCAGAGGGAGAGACCGATATAAAGAGGGGGAGAGATAGAGAGAGCAGAGAGAGAGGCAGAGAGAGCAGAGAGAGAGAGAGGCAGAGGGAAAGACCGATATAAAGAGGGTGAGAGATAGAGAGAGCAGAGAGGAGAGAGGCAGAGAGAGCAGAGAGAGAGCAGAGAGCAGAGAGAGAGAGAGAGCAGAGAGAGGCAGAGAGATATAAAGAGGGGAGAGATAGAGATGAGAGAGAGAGAGAGAGAGAGGCAGAGGGAAAGACCGATATAAAGAGGGGGAGAGATAGAGAGATAGAGAGAGAGAGGTTGTTTGGAGTGCGCCCTCTTCTGTTGTCTATATAGCCAATAGCCTGCTGGATGATTTAGTAGTCTGTAGTCTAGGTATTGCTGTGGGAGTAGTAGTCAGATACACACACATGCTGAATGTGTGTACAGAACACACACGTACACACACACACACACGTACACATGCCCACACACACACGTGCTGAATGTGTGCACAGAATACACACACGCACACACGCACACAAGCACACACGCACACACACACACACACACACACACACACACACACACACACACACACACACACACACACACACACACACACACACACACACACACACACACAGCACACACTGCACACAAGCACACAAGCACAGTGATTTATACACTGGCTCTCCACACACACACTTTCATTTATACAGGACACACACAACAGCACCATACAGTCTAGACTGTTACATCACAGCACGTCACGAGTAAACACGACAGTGCTGGTAAAACCAAAC
>NC_088238.1:13298616-13306116 GCF_036934945.1 Oncorhynchus masou masou | reverse complement strand
TCTGTCTCTGTCTCTGTCTCTGTCTCTGTCTCTGTCTCTGTCTCTCTCTGTATCTCTCTGTCTCTCTCTGTCTTTCTCTGTCTCTGTCTCTGTCCCTCTCTGTCTCTCTCTGTCTCTGTCTCTGCATCTCTCTCTCTCTGTCTCTCTCTCTGTCTCTGTCTCTGTCTCTGTCTCTGTCTCTCTGTCTCTCTCTCTGTCTTTCTCTGTCTCTCTCTGTCTCTCTCTGTCTCTGTCTCTCCCTCTGTCTCTGTCTCTCTGTCTCTCTCTTTCTCTCTCTCTCTCTGTCTTAACCCCTCCCATCTCACTCAATCTGACACTGATGCTCTCTCTCCATCCCTCCTCCCTTATCTCCCTCCCTCTCTCCTTCACACTCAATGTCATACCAGTAAGTGCTCAGAGTGAATGGCTTCTCATCCCCTAGTCACCCCCCTCCCCCATCCAACCCATCTCCACTATTCCACAACACTAGCCATCATACTTATTCATGTTCCCTTTGTCTGTGGAGATTGAATTGAGGGTCAAATTCTAGAACATGATATTGCACATTGGATTCCTGCTTAGTGTGCATGTCATGCCAGGACAGGACCCATGTGCCTGCGTATTTGTTGTGTGTGTGTGTGTGTGTGTGTGTGTGTGTGTGTGTGTGTGTGTGTGGACTCCGAGGACCCTGATGCAGATTATTGAAATGGGGTGAGGGAGCTGTAGCCAGTGAAGCAGAGGATTAACTGCTTAGAGCTAATGATGAAATATGCTGTAGGACGATCATATTGTTGTGTGTGTGTGAGAGAGAGGGGGGGGGGTGTGAGTGTGTGTGTGTGAGACAGAGAGGGGGGGGGGTGTATGCGTGTGAGTGTGTGTGTACTGTATGTCCCTGTGTGAGTGTATATGTGCACGCATCTATAAGGGCACATTAGGGGCAGTATGGGTAATATGGTTAATGACCCTCCCTGCTGATAAACACAACCACTCTACAACACAGAGACACAGACACACTGGATACATAACATAAACACAACCACTCTACAACACAGAGAAATAGACACACTGGATACATAACATAAACTCAACCACTCTACAACACAGGGAAACAGACACACCGGGTACATAATAGAACCAGTCCTGTGTCCTAAGTGTTCTGACCAAAGAACCAGGACATTCTGTGTTCCTCAACACAGAGCCACCGCCGTGGACTGTTCGGGGGTTGCCATGGCAGCAGTGGGTGTTCCATCCATAGATGAAGAATGCATGTAGCTATAGTGCTGTCTTCTTGTGTGACACGTGTCTATGAAATAATGCATCTCTACCTTCACTATGTGACCTACAGAGCACTGAGGAATAGTCACAATAGGCACAATAGGCAGAAATACAGGTGATTGAATATACTAGTATGATAACTTGACCCATCCTAGTGTACTATGGTCCCTTGGGAGGTTATGATAGATCTCCTTCAAAGATGCCAACTCAGTACGCCCTGTCTTTGTGATTCTACCTGCTTCGCAGATGCAAGATGTAGGAGAGGGTCTGTATCTCAATTCGATTTAAGGGGCTTCATTGGCATGGGAAACATATGTTTACTCTCTCAGCCTCTCTCTCTCTCTCTCTCTCTCTCTCTCTCTCTCTCTCTCTCTCTCTCTCTCTCTCTCTCTCTCTCTCCCCTCTCTCTCTCTCTCTCTCTCCTCTCTCCCCCTCTCTTCTCTCTTCTCCCCCTCTCTCCTCTCTTTTCTCTCCCCCTCTTCTCCCCCTCTCCTCCTCCCCCTCTCTCCTCTCCTCCCCCTCTCTCCTCTCTTCTCCCCCCTCTCTCCTCTCTTCTCCCCCTCTCTCCTCTCTTCTCCCTCCTCTTTCCTCCCTCCCCCTCTCTCCTCTCTTCTCCCCCTCTCTCTCCCCCCTCTCTCCTCTCTTCTCCCCCTCTCTCCTCTCTTCTCCCCCTCTCTCCTCTCTCTCCCCCTCTCTCCTCTCTTCTCCCCCTCTCCCTCTCTCCCCCTCCCCTCTCTTCTCCCCCTCTCCCCCTCTCTCCCTCTCTTCTCCCCCTGTCTCCCTCTCTTCTCCCCCTCTCCTCTCTTCTCCCCCCCTCCTCCTCTCTTCTCCCCCTCTCTCCTCTCTTCTCCCCCTCTCTCCTCTCCCCCTGTCTCCTCTCTCTCTCTCTCCTCTCTTCCCCCCTCTCTCCTCTCTTCTCCCCCTCTCTCATCTCTCTCTCTCCCCCTCTCTCCTCTCTTCTCCCCCTCTCCTCTCTCTCCCCCTCTCTCCTCTCTTCTCCCCCTCTCTCCTCTCTTCTCCCACTCTCCATCTCTTCTCCACCCTCTCTCCTCACTTCTCCCCATCTCTCGCTCACAGAGGCTACCCGTTGTTTCCCTTGTGTCTAGTTCTGGTAATGACTTAGTGCTCTGATTTGCTGAGGCCTCTGTCAAAATTCCAATTTCCCCTCCATCCTTTTGGAAAGGGCGTGAATAGCGGTAGGGGGGTGGAGGAGGATGGCAGAGAGAGAAGGCTATTTGCCTGTTATGTCCAGAAAGGCGCGCGGAAAAATGAGAAGTGAAGACCTGGCCGGTAATGGCTTGGGAAGTGATTCAGAAGGTGAAGCCTGCTGTGTCAATGCCTGCTGCGATGCCCGCAGCGATAGAGAGTGAAGGAGAAAGAGAGGTGAAGAGTGAGAGAGAGTGAAGGAGAAAGAGAGAGGTGAAGAGTGAGAGAGAGTGAAGGAGAAAGAGAGAGAGCATGCCTCTACGATCATCAGGGTTCATTCTCAATCTCCAGCCTGTCTGCCTGCCTACCTGCCTACCTGCTTAGTACACACACACACACACACACACACACACACACACACACACACACACACACACACACACACACACACACACACACACACACACACACACACACACACACACACACACACACACACACACACACACACACACACACACACACACACACACACACACTGCCTGCCTCACCTTCCCATTTAGCCCGTGTGTGAAACACAGCGTTTAGTTAATGAAAAGCAGAGCAGCAAGGGAAGTAATCTCTCTGATTTAGACAGAGGCCCGCCGAGCACAGAGGTTAGGGATGAGCGTGCACGTGTGTCGAGTCAGGAGACCCAGGCGGTGGCCTCGTGTGTGTTTTATCACACAAATGTAATAAAAAATAGCTCCACACCTCATGCGTGTGATTCTGGGGGTATTTATAGAGGCTGTTAGCTTGGCCTTTTCCTTTCACTGTCTCTCTCTGCCGGCTGGTTCATAATGGATAACCCACGATGGCTGAGGAGGGGGGCAGTGCACACACAACCCTGGCTGCATTACAGCATCACCGCAGCGTGTCACCAAGGGCTCGCCTCCAGCTATGAATCATGGGACTTGTAGTTTAAGTTGTAGTGACGTGTCATGTCCATCTGATTCTCTGATGGTTTTCAACTCTTTGCCATTTCACGGCAGGCAAACAAAATGAGTCAAATCAATATGAGTGCTTCATTCCAGAAATGAGTTTGGTGCATTTGACCTTTTCCCGAAAAAACGAATTAGCATTCCGACATGACACTTTCCTTTCTCTGCATGCTTAGACTTTTCTGTCTGCCTTTTTTAAAAGGGGAGAAGGGGAGAGAGAGAGTGGATAGATAGGAGAGAGAGAGGATAGATAGGAAAGAGAGTGGATAGATGTGTGAGAGAGAGAGAGAGAGAGTGGATCGATAGGAGAGAGTGAGAGAGAAAGAGAGAGAGAGAGGGTAGATAGGAGAGAGAGAGTGGATAGATAGGAGAGAGAGAGAGAGAGAGGGAGACATAGAGAGAGGGGGAGAGAGGAGATAGGGGAGAGAGAGTGGATAGATAGGAGAGAGAGAGAGAGGGAGTGAGAGTGTGGATAGATAGGAGAGAGAGAGTGGATAGATGGGAGAGAGAGAGTGGATAGATAGGAGAGAGTGGATAGATAGGAGAGGGAGAGAGTGGATAGATAGGAGAGGGAGAGAGTGGATAGATATGAGAGGGAGAGAGTGGATAGATAGGAGAGAGAGAGTGGATAGATAGAAGAGAGTGGATAGATAGGAGAGGGAGAGAGTGGAGAGATAGGAGAGAGAGAGAGAGAGAGGAGATAGGAGAGAGAGTAAGCGAGAAAATGTCTGTCTGTTCTCATTCCAAAGAATAAGTATCTGTGAAGGCCTATTCATCCATGAATGATTTGAGTGCCTGGGCCATCTAGTCGGAGTGGAGTGAAGGGTTGGTGCTCGTCAGTGCAGATAGATAGTAGGGAGCACGAGAGGGAAATAGCTGCTCACTCACTCCCAACCTGAACAAAATACTGCTGAATACTCCCCATATCTGGCAGTTATTGGAGTTATTGTAGTTATTGGAGCTGGAAGTGGCACTGAGGTGGCATGGAGGGATAAGAACTCTCTCCCTCTGATAGTGTGGTTGATAGGATGCGAGGAGGGATGATAGACTGTAGAGGTGTGTGTGTGTGTGTGTGTGTGTGTGCCAAGGGTGTATACAATTCCATCCATTCCTCATCTATGCCTGCATGTACTGTATGTGTGTATCAGAAACAGTGAAATGGCATTTTGACACCAGAGAGGTAAATAAAATGCCAGAGCGTAATAGAAACAGTGGATGTGTACGAGGAGGAAACAGAGGAGCTCTCTATCCGTCTGCCTCACAACAGAACAAGTGAAGTGGCTGTTTCTCACATATCTCCTCCGTTTCCTTTCTCTCCGTCATAATTACCATGTCTGTATGCTGTCTGCCCGGCCTCCGTCATAATTACCATGTCTGTATGCTGTCTGCCCGGCCTCCGTCATAATTACCATGTCTGTATGCTGTCTGCCCGGCCTCCGTCATAATTACCATGTCTGTATGCTGTCTGCCCGGCCTCCGTCATAATTACCATGTCTGTATGCTGTCTGCCCGGCCTCCGTCATGATTACCATGTCTGTATGCTGTCTGCCCGGCCTCCGTCATGATTACCATGTCTGTATGCTGTCTGCCCGGCCTCCGTCATGATTACCATGTCTGTATGCTGTCTGCCCGGCCTCCGTCATAATTACCATGTCTGTATGCTGTCTGCCCGGCCTCCGTCATAATTACCATGTCTGTATGCTGTCTGCCCGGCCTCCGTCATAATTACCATGTCTGTATGCTGTCTGCCCGGCCTCCGTCATGATTACCATGTCTGTATGCTGTCTGCCCGGCCTCAGTCATGATTACCATGTCGGTATGCTGTCTGCCCGGCCTCCGTCATAATTACCATGTCTGTATGCTGTCTGCCCGGCCTCCGTCATAATTACCATGTCTGTATGCTGTCTGCCCGGCCTCCGTCATGATTACCATGTCTGTATGCTGTCTGCCCGGCCTCCGTCATAATTACCATGTCTGTATGCTGTCTGCCCGGCCTGTCCCCGTCATAATTACTGTATGCTGTCTGTCCTAGTCATGCTGTCTGTATGCTGTCTGCCCGGCCTGGCCGGCTGAAAATGCTGGCAGAGCCCTGTGTTTACAAGGAGCTCATTGAAGAGGGTTGCGAGATCAGTCTGCTCCCTTTAAACTGCTGTAAACAGAGACCAGTAGTACTGGGTTTGGTTTGTAGTACTGGGTTTGGTTCCTAGTACTGGGTGTGGTTCCTAGTACTGGGTTTGGTTTGTATTCACTGGGTTTGGTTTGTAGTACTAGGTTTGGTTCCTAGTACTGGGTTTGGTTCCTAGTACTGGGTTTGGTTTGTATTCACTGGGTTTGGTTTGTAGTACTGGGTTTGGTTCCTAGTACTGGGTTTGGTTTGTATTCACTGGGTTTGGTTTGTAGTACTGGGTTTGGTTCCTAGTATTGGGTTTGGTTTGTAGTACTGGGTTTGGTTCCTAGTACTGTGTTTGGTTCCTAGTATTGGGTTTAGTTTGTAGTATTGGGTTTTGTTTGTAGTACTGGGTTTGGTCCCTAGTATTGGGTTTGGTTCCAAGTATTGGGTTTGGTTTGTAGTACTGGGTTTGGTTCCTAGTACTGTGTTTGGTTCCTAGTATTGGGTTTAGTTTGTAGTATTGGGTTTTGTTTGTAGTACTGGGTTTGGTTTGTAGTACTGGGTTTGGTTCCAAGTATTGGTTTGGTTCGTAGTATTAGTTTGGTTCCTAGTATTAGTTTGGTTCCTAGTATTGGTTTGGTTCCTAGTATTAGTTTGGTTCCTAGTATTAGTTTGGTTCCTAGTATTAGTTTGGTTCCTAGTATTAGTTTGGTTCCTAGTATTGGTTTTGTTCCTCGTATTGGTTTGGTTCCTAGTATTAGTTTGGTTCCTAGTATTAGTTTGGTTCCTAGTATTAGTTTGGTTCCTAGTATTAGTTTGGTTCGTAGTGCTGGAAGCTTATGTTTCTTTGAGCGGATGGGATTCGGGGCCCAAGTCATTTAAGACCATGTGACCTGTCCTGGAAAAGCACTTCTGCCCCCCTAAAAATTAGTGCTGCTTTGAATTCGTTGTTTCGAGTGGTATAGTGAGATCTTGGAGAGGCAAGCTGATTGGTTGTCGAGTGAGAGCAGTTTACTGTTAGGTAGTTAGGTAAGGTTGTCTTTTTATATGACAATTTTAGAAATGTTGTGGAAAGAGTTGTTCTTTTGTTGATTGAAGCTCTGCTGAGTATGCAGCCTAGCTGAAGGTTGATTGTAGCTGTGGTGTTGCTAGAGCAAAGTGAAGCGGCCATTAGTGGGTGTGGAGGGAGAAGTGAAGAATTGGAGCAGTTTACATCTGGCAGCACTGCAGAGCTCTGTGGCTTCCTCTACGACACAGTCATTAATCACACCAACAGAGACGCAGCACAGAGAGGCACTCTAACCCCCCCACACACACACACAAACACACACACGCACGCACGCACGCACTCACGCACACACACACACACACACACACACACAGAACAAAAGTCTTCTACACAACCATCGCTCCTCAACCAAACACACTCCAACGCCAACAAAAGCACCACAACTCACAACCTCCTAAGACAAAACCTACCTGTCAAATCACACCACAACTTGTTCATCCAATTGGACCAAGCTATTTGTATTCTACAGCCATTCAACCAATGGGAATGAAATTCTCTCTGCAAGCGGTACCAGAGCACCAAGTCTAGGTCCAAGAGGCTTCTAAACAGCCTCTACCCCCAAGTCGTAAGATTCGTGAACATCTAATCAGATGGCTACCCAGACTATTTGCATTGCTCCTCTCCCCCTCTTTTACACTGCTGCTACTCTCTGTTATTATTTACGCATTGTCCCTTTAATAACTCTCCCTACATGTACATATTACCTCAACTAACCGGCGCCCCTGCACATTGACTCTGTACCGGTCCCCCCCTGAATATAGTCTCGCTATTGTTATTTTACTGCTGCTCTTTAATTACTTGTTAGTTTTATTTCTTATTCTTGTCCGTATTTTTCAGAACGACATTGTTGTTTAGGGGCTGGTAAGTAAGCATTTCACTGTAAGGTCTACAGCTGTTGTATTCGGGGGGCATGTAACTAATAAAATGTGATTTGATTTGAA
>NC_088238.1:13273616-13296116 GCF_036934945.1 Oncorhynchus masou masou | reverse complement strand
GGCTGCAGTGGGGTCTGCAGTGGGGTGCGGTGGGTCTGCAGTGGGGTGCGGCAGTGGGGTGCGGTGGTTTCTGCAGTGGGGTGCGGTGGCGTCTGCAGTGGGGTGCCTGGGGTCTGGTCTGCAGTGGGGTCCAATGGGGTCTGCAGTGGGGTGCGGTGGTTTCTGCAGGGGGTCTGTGGCAGTCTTTAGTGGGGTCTGCAGTGGGGTGCGGGGGTCTGCAGTAAAAATGCGGTGGGGTCTGCAGTGGGGTGCGGTGGGGTCTGCAGTGGGGTCATCAGTGCCTATAGTGGGGTCTATTTTGCAGTGGGGTGCGGTTCAGATGACTCAATATGGACCATTATTAAGTTGAGGTGCAATAAACATTTTAAAGGGCCTGGGGGGTCTGACAGCTTTGAAGTCTCGATCAGGTTCAGAATGAAACAACACTTTGTTTAGGGAGAGGGACATGCAGTGAAAACAGAATATTAAACTTTAACTTTTAAACTTGAACTGAGTAAAAACTCTAAATATGTGAGACAGTAATGTTCACTTGTTTGAGGTAATACTTGGTGGTCATCTTTTCCACAAGTTCATGAGGTTGAGGTAACTGCAGTGGTGTCCCAGGGAGAGAGGGAGAGGGAGAGGGAGAGGGAGAGGGAGAGGGAGAGAGAGAGGGGAGGGTTCAGAGGGAGATGGACCATTATTGAGAGTTTTGAGGTTCATAAAAGAAAGGGCCTGGGGTTCAGGGACAGGTAGAGAAGAGAGAGAGAGGGAGAGGGAGAGGGAGAGAGAGAGGGCAGGGTGTCGGACAGGGAGAGGGAGAGGGAAAGGGAGAGAGAGAGAGAGAGCGAGAGGATGATGCTCATTACAGGGAGAGAGAGAGAGAGAGAGAGAGAGAGGTGAGATAGAATGATAGAGCTGTCAGCTCAGGGAGAGAGAGAGAGATCTTTTCCGTATCTTCGAGAGTCCGGAGAGAGAGGGAGGGACAGGTTGTCAAACCCAGAGTTTTCCCAAGGCAGCTCCATCTCATTTACACATCTTGACACCTCTTCATACAAATCATGCCCCGTAGAGGGAGATGGAGAGGGAGAGGGAAAAAGGTCACGCTTAGGGAGAGTCCAGGGAGAGGGAGAGGAGAACTGAGAGCAGAGAGGGAGAGGCAATGAGGGAGAGGGGAGAGAGGGAGAGAGAGAGGGAGAGAGGGAGAGGAGAGGGAGAGAGGGACAGGGACAGGGAGAGAGAGGGAGAAACTTGAGTCCTCTGCCCCCTTGCAACCCCTCCTCCTCCACACAGACCTAATAAGACCTAATAAGTGGATTTTTATCTCAGCTACACCGTTGTTCCCAAAGGATTATGGGATTTTTCGCCGCGCACCCAAAATGGTAATTGGCGATCGGGGAGAGCAACACGCGTCGGTGAAATAAGCGAAGGTCGGTTCATTACTACAAATCACCCTGCTTTTGTGTGTGAACGTACGTGTGTGTGTGAACCGTGTGTGTGTGTGTGTGTGTGAACGTGTGTGTGTTTGTTTTCCCCTCAGGATCCCCACACCGAACCTAGTCATGTTTCATGACCAGGCAGTGCTATATGACCTCATGACATCTCATAATAGCCCCCCCCCCCCACCACTCGTACTAATGGCTGTGTGTTGACGGGGTTAGTGGTCTCAGTGGCAGGGCCTTAAATGATTGCTGGGTCGGGAGAGAGGGATGCGAGTTGGATTTCACTGTCCAGGGGAACACACATTATCACTGGGCTTAGTGACAGCTGGACATGTACCCTTCTACCCTCCTCTCCTCTCTTCTCCTCTCCCAGTATCTCTCCCCCTCTTCTGATCTCTCCCTGGAGCCCCCATCCCTTACTGACAGTGCTGACACAGGGACACATCCTAATAGACGGAGACACACTGCATTCATGTATTCAATAATGTGCACAGACACACACCAACTCATGCATGGACAGCGAGAGCACTCCAACATTAAGTTCCCCGTCTTATCCAAGATGGCTCCCCAACTCTGGCATAAATCAACAACCATCCCTGTCTAGCGTCAGCATCCATAGTGTTGCTATCTCTGGGGGTGTTGAATGCTGATCTAAAAGCTAGCGGAGAAGACACGGTTCAGACAGTGATGTGAGTCTCCAGAGTCGTGTGCCCCCCCTTCACCACTCTCTTCTGCCAGTCCCCTGCCAAGTCCAGCAGCCTGGGGCCAAAGGAACACTTCATTAATTGTTTTTAGGGGGAGCAGTGCCCCTGTGCCCAGAAATTGTATCTCAACCCAACCCCTATGTTTCAGACACAGTCCCACTCAGTCCCCATAACTCACCCCCTACAGATCAGAGCACAGTCCCACCCCAGTCTCCCCTTTCCTCTCTCTCACCCCAGCCAGATCTCTCAGCCCCCTCTCCTCTCTCTCACCCCAGCCAGATCTCTCAGCCCCTCTCTCTCTCTCTCTCACCCCAGCCAGATCTCTGACAGTGCTGACCCTCTCCTCTCTCTCACCCCAGCCAGATCTCTCAGCCCCCTCTCCTCTCTCTCACCCCAGCCAGATCTCTCAGCCCCCCTCCTCTCAGCCCCTCCAACATTCTCACCCCAGCCAGATCTCTCAGCCCCCCTCCTCTCTCTCACCCCAGCCAGATCTCTCAGCCCCCTTCAGACAGTGATGTGACCCCAGCCAGATCTCTCCCCCTCACCACTCTCTCACCCCAGCCAGATCTCTCAGCCCCACTCTCCTCTCTCTCACCCCAGCCAGATCTCTCAGCCCCCTCTCCTCTCTCTCACCCCAGCCAGATCTCTCAGCCCCCTCTCAACCCCTCTCAGCCAGATCTCTCAGCCCCCTCTCCTCTCTCTCACCCCAGCCAGATCTCTCAGCCCCCTCTCCTCTCTCTCACCCCAGCCAGATCTCTCAGCCCCCTCTCCTCTCTCTCTCACCCCAGCCAGATCTCTCAGCCCCCTCTCCTCTCTCTCACCCCAGCCAGATCTCTCAGCCCCCTCCTCTCTCTCACCCCAGCCAGATCTCTCAGCCCCCTCCCTCTCTCACCCCAGCCAGATCTCTCAGCCCCCTCTCCTCTCTCTCACCCCAGCCAGATCTCTCAGCCCCCTCTCCTCTCTCTCACCCCAGCCAGATCTCTCAGCCCCCTCTCCTCTCTCTCACCCCAGCCAGATCTCTCAGCCCCCTCTCCTCTCTCTCACCCCAGCCAGATCTCTCAGCCCCCTCTCCTCTCTCTCACCCCAGCCAGATCTCTCAGCCCCCTCTCCTCTCTCTCACCCCAGCCAGATCTCTCAGCCCCCTCTCCTCTCTCTCACCCCAGCCAGATCTCTCAGCCCCCTCTCCTCTCTCTCACCCCAGCCAGATCTCTCAGCCCCCTCTCCTCTCTCTCACCCCAGCCAGATCTCTCAGCCCCCTCTCCTCTCTCTCACCCCAGCCAGATCTCTCAGCCCCCTCTCCTCTCTCTCACCCCAGCCAGATCTCTCAGCCCCCTCTCCTCTCTCTCACCCCAGCCAGATCTCTCAGCCCCCTCTCCTCTCTCTCACCCCAGCCAGATCTCTCAGCCCCCTCTCCTCTCTCTCACCCCAGCCAGATCTCTCAGCCCCCTCTCCTCTCTCTCACCCCAGCCAGATCTCTCAGCCCCCTCTCCTCTCTCTCACCCCAGCCAGATCTCTCAGCCCCCTCTCCTCTCTCTCACCCCAGCCAGATCTCTCAGCCCCCTCTCCTCTCTCTCACCCCAGCCAGATCTCTCAGCCCCCTCTCCTCCTCTCACCCCAGCCAGATCTCTCAGCCCCCTCTCCTCTCTCTCCCCAGCCAGATCTCTCAGCCCTCCTCTCTCTCACCCCAGCCAGATCTCAGCCCCTCTCCTCTCTCTCACCCCAGCCAGTGTCAGGAGAGAGACTATGACTACAGCCTTCACTGATCCCACTGCCCTCCTTTGAAGCTCAGCCCTCTCTATTTGATATTCAGTCTGCAGTCTGGCTCTGGAAACTGGACTCAAGTCTCTGTTTCAAGATGTCAGTTTAAAAACGTTGGAGTGTCTGAAGAAGGAAAACAAAACAGGCTTTTGAGAGAAGACAAAGACAGAGAGAGAAAGAGGGAGATAGAGAGAGAAAGAAAGAGCAAGTGATAGAGAGAGAGAGAGAGAGAGAGAAAGAAAGAGACAGAGAGAGAGGTTGAGAGAGAGAGAAAGATACAGAGAGAGAGAGAGAGGTTGAGAGAGAGAGAGAGAGAGGTTGAGAGAGAGAGAAAGATACAGAGAGAGAGAGAGAGGTTGAGAGAGAGAGAAAGAGACAGAGACTGCATGACTGCGGGCCTGTGATGTAAAACCAAATAGACATCATTGCCCTTTTTTAATACTAACACAAAACAAAAAGCGCTAAAAAGACTGAATAAAAACGAGATGCGATAGAGGGGAAGTTCTGTTGGCTTCTTTCATTACGTCTCTTTTCTAAAACGACTGAACATTGATCATGGGAGACAAAATGCTGGGGAACGCGGCTCCTTTGTGAGTGTAATAAAAAGTTGAAGTTGCAAAGCCTTCCGTCATCTCGTGCCTCCTCGCCAGTCTCCCGGCATGTCATCAGCCACCAGATGTCAGTCCCCTCACCGCTCATCGCCATAATAGCCTAGGATGGAACTGGGTTAGCGACGACGAGACGGTTCAGATGAGAAGGTGTCTCTTCTTTCCTACGTGTCTGTGTGTGTTTGGTTGTGTGAGTCTGCAGCTGTTTGAAACACATATACACACCCCTCTCCCCTCTGGAAGCTCTGAGGCTTTTCCCCTTCTCTCTACACGCCCTTCATTCTGACACTCGGCTCCCTGGGAATTGGAGTTCCAAGGACACTGTGATGTGCATGTTTCCTCTTTATTCCATGCCCTTTTATCCTCCAATCCGACTCCACAACTCTCATCCCAGGAGATGAGAGAGCGGCCCCAGTTTACGCTCTCCATGTGTAATCAAGTGCACCGTTTTCATTAAAGCCTGCAGAGGAAAGAGAAGAGAAAAAAGCTTAGTCACTAAATGTGCTGAATGTCAATGAGGGAGCAGTCGATTGGAGGAGGAGAGGAGAGGAGGATGGATGGAAGGAGGTACAAGAAAGGAGCGGTGGACAGTGATTTTAGGGGGGGGGTTTCTCTCCTGTTTTACTAACAAAGCAATACGAGTGCGAACCGCAGGGGTTCCGTGTGATTTGGCCACCAAATCTGTCCTTGTTATGTCATTAAACGCATTTAGCCTCAGCTGCCTGCTCTCAGAACAGGCAAACCAAGCGCCCCCTCATTTGTCAATGGTGTTGCTTTGCTTTGCACTCTTCTGTTTCACTGGAAAATGCCTGGTGCTCCTCACACATAGCCTCTAGTCATCTCACTACTCCAGGAGGTTCAAGGAGGGTTAGCTGAACATTGTACATGGCTTAGATTGATGGAAACTAAACTAACTTGTTCTTAGCTACTAGCTCAGGCTAGCATCTTGTAGCCTGTGCCAATGTGCTTAGACTAGGATCTTATAACCACATACCTCATGTGTTGTAGCAGGTGACTGTACAGCATTGGCCGGCAATTGCCGAGCAATCAGTTTCACACAACGTGAGATGGAGACGTGGCAGAATGTCAAAGAGGGAAGCACACTTAGAGAGAGAAACGTCAGCCATGCGACGTCACCTTCTCCCCCTCTCCTCTTCTCCTACCTCTCCTCTTCTCCCCTTCTTCCCTTCTCCCCCTCTCCCCTTCTCCCCTCCCCCCTCCCTCCCTCCCTCCCTCCCCCCTCCCTCCCTCCCTCCCTCCCTCCCTCCCTCCCTCCCCCTCCCTCCCTCCCTCCCCCTCCCTCCTCCCTCCCCCCCTCCCCTCCCCCTCCCTCCCTCCCTCCAGGTTCATTACTAGCTGCCATGCATAGATGCAGCTGTATACCACCGTGTTGGTATTTATATTCTGCACATAAACAAATCCTTGCTCCCTTAGATGGGTAATGAGCCTCTTGGAGGAGGAGTGGGGGGTAGAATGGATAGAAGCCAAAGGCAGTCAAATTTGGAAGAGAGGGAAGGAGGGAAAGAGGAAAGAGGGAAGGAGGGAGAGAGGGAGAGAGGCATGTGTGCCTGAGGACAATAACTTAGGATTCCTTTGTCCCACTAGAAAGTCAGCAAAAGTGCCAAAGCCCTCCAGAGCTCTGAGTCATAAAAGTTGTTTACCCCCTCTCATAAATATACTCAATGATATTGAAGATACAACACCCCCCCTCTCTCTCTCTTTTCTTCCTCCTCTCAACTCTCTCCTTTTCTCTTCAGCACCCAAACATCACAGCTTCCTGTATCCCAGGGCTCTGGGCTGGCGCTAGGCATTGTGGGAGGTGCAGTCCTGCAGCCCCATTTCTCTCTGTAGGGAGTCCCATCATGCTCGGGGCACCTATCTCTGACAACCACTTCCTCATTAATTAAGCGCAACCTTTCTTAGACACTGCCGTTGGCCCGCCACATCACTCCTGCTCTTATTGTTTTAGCGAAGCGCTCCTCAAACGCACACGGCAGCGCTATCCGCCCCCTTCCGCCATGTTAAATATGTGCTAGTTCACTGTATCAGGGGAAGACATGATTGAATTGATTTGTGGATGAAGAGTGAAATGATGCTGATCAGTGGGGAAAAGGTGTTTGTCTTTGCAGGTGCCGGGGATATTTCCCACCATGGAGGCAGTGGACGGTAGAAAGGGTTTATATCACCTGAAGGCCGACAACAAGTCCCTAATACTGTAGTATGTGCCTCAGTGCCCCAAGCAGATAGTCAACATGCTACAGTGGAGATACATGCTAACCCTTTAGCGCTTTGTAATGGCACTAATAGCAGCACACAACATAATAGTGGGCTCATTCAACAGTGCAGCGCTGTACCCTGAAGCTAATTCTAAAAGAAGCTAATAGTAGCCAATGGCTAACAGTACAGTTCTGTGCAGTGAAGCTACTGCTAACAACATGCTTTACATTTCACTTGTCTGTCCTCTTTGAATGTCTGACAATGTCTATCTAGTGCTGTGTGTACAGCAGAGAGAAACCCTATCCCTTGGTGAACAGCAGCCGTTTATGAAATGCTATCCACCATGTTAGCCAGCATAAGTATCTGTTTTTACACCTTCCACGGACCACAATCGATGCGGCGGATGCATTTCAACAGTCTGTTGTTTTCCCAGTCTGGCCTGTGTTAATAAATGGGTATTTTACAGCTCCAGTCTCCTGTTGTATAGTACAGTGATATCAGCCCAGGGCCAGCTGCTGCCAGGACAGAATTATGGGTTTCACTCCCTGGTCTCACTTCTGGAGGGGTTCCAGTTTGACTTTCTTGTTGGTAAACTGTACAGTGTCAGACTATGGTAAACACACACACACACACACACACACACACACACACACACACACACACACACACACACACACACACACACACACACACACACACACACACACACACACACACACACACACACACACACACACACACACACACACACACACACACACACATAATGCTATACTTTTAGTGCTTACTACTCTGAATTACAATTGAACGCGCGCACACACACACACACACACACACACACACACACACACACACACACACACACACACACACACACACACACACACACACACACACACACACACACACACACACACACACACACACACACACACACACACACACACACACACACACACACACACACACACACACACACACGCACATAATGATATACTTTTAGTGCTTACTACTCTGAATTACAATTGAAACAAACAAAAAATGTGTTGTGATTGAGTGTGTGTGTATGTGTGTGTTGTGTCGGCGGGTGAAGGGAACTGTCAGGTGCTAATTGAGAGTGAGGCTATTTATGCGACAGTGACTTCCTCTCTCCTCTGACCTGTCTACACCCCCCCACCTGTCTGACTGGGATCGATGCACCACTCCTTTACAGACTCTCTGGAGGTGAGCGGCCGACCTTCTCACCCAATCCATTAGGGGGACTACAATTCATTCCAATCTACTGCAGAGGACTCTACCAACACACGCACGCATGCACACACACACACACACACACACACACACACACACACACACACACACACACACACACACACACACACACACACACACACACACACACACACACACACACACACACAACACACACACACTTGACAACTCCACGATGGAAAGGGATTACAATCCATCTACAGTAAAGTGCCCAATAGAAGATATATATCCTGGTCAATAGAATATCAACTCCAGCAGAAGGTATATATCCTGGAATAGGGATATATCCTGATTGATGTCAATCAAAAGTACATCTGCGTGCATATATCCTGGTCAATAGAAGGCATATATCCTGGTCAATAGAAGGTATATATCCTGGTCAATAGAAGGTATATATCCTGGTCAATAGAAGGTATATATCCTGGTCAATAGAAGGTCATATATCCTGGTCAATAGAAGGTATATATCCTGGTCAATAGAAGGTATATATCCTGGTCAATAGAAGGTATATATCCTGGTCAATAGAAGGTATATATCATATATCCTGGTCAATAGAAGGTATATATCTGGTCAATAGAAGGCATATATCCTGGTCAATAGAAGGCATATATCCTGGTCAATAGAAGGTATATATCCTGGTCAATAGAAGGTATATATCCTGGTCAATAGAAGGTATATATCCTGGTCAATAGAAGGTATATATCCTGGTCAATAGAAGGTATATATCCTGGTCAATAGAAGGTATATATCCTGGTCAATAGAAGGTATATATCCTGGTCAAATAGAAGGTATATATCCTGGTCAATAGAAGGTATATATCCTGGTCAATAGAAGGTATATATCCTGGTCATAGAAGGTATATATCCTGGTCAATAGAAGGTATATATCCTGGTCAATATATATCCTGGTCAATAGAAGTGCATATATCCTGGTCAATAGAAGGTATATATCCTGGTCAATAGAAGGTATATATCCTGGTCAATAGAAGGCATATATCCTGGTCAATAGAAGGCATATATCCTGGTCAATAGAAGGTATATATCCTGTCAATAGAAGGCATATATCCTGGTCAATAGAAGGCATATATCCTGGTCAATAGAAGGTATATATCCTGGTCAATAGAAGTATATATCCTGGTCAATAGAAGGCATATATCCTGGTCAATGGAAGTGTGCATCGTGTGTGTCCATGGTGTGTGTGCATGGAAGTGTGTGTGTGTATGTGTCTCACTGGTGTGTGTTCATGTGTGTGTGTGCATGGTGTGTGTGCATGCATGGTGTGTGTGTTTGTGTGTTCATGGTGTGTGTGTGCATGGAGTGTCATGGTGTGTGTGTTTGTGTGCATGGTGTGTGTGTGTGTGTGTGTGCATGGTGTGTGTGTGTGTGTGTTTATGGAGTGTGTGTGCAGGTGATGAATGATCTTACAGGTCTATCAAAGAATGAGAGGACGACAGGAGAGTGGCTGTACAACACCCTGTATCCCTCTATCCATCCCCCTCCCTCTATCCATCTCTCTCACACACACTTAGAAAAACATTGAGAGTGCAAACTGCTGAGAGAGAGAGAGGGAGAAAGAGACATGCACAGCGACAGAGACATGCACAGCGACAGAGACATGCACAGCGACAGAGACATGCACAGCAACAGAGACATGCACAGCGACAGAGACAGACAGACAGACAGACAGACAGACAGACAGACAGACAGACAGACAGACAGAGATGCACCAGCCAGCCCCACTGTGACATCACCATTGGGATTTGTGTTTCTCTAAACCCTCTGATCTCAGCCAGGGACCCCCCAAATACCCTGTCCCACACACAGTCCCTCCTACATCTTCCCCATGCCCCTCCTTTATAGCCTGGTGGGCATGGTGTTGACACTCCCTTCTTTCAGCCAACTGTGTCAGTCTCCCACCAAACCCCGTCCCTACCCACCACCACCCACTACCCGCCCAACATGAAAAGGCCCACGATCACACAGGCTCAAACTCTGATTAATCTGGCAACAAGTGTAAATAGGATCATTAATGGCGGTTTAACAGGGGGCTGCTGTCTGCGATTAGCAATGACACACACACACACACATACTGGTTTTAATATGCCTTGCACGTCCCCAGCATTCCTTCCAAGGCCTTTTTAAGGGACCCAGTGCCAACAGAGATCAACAGTAGTCGTGTGGATGGATGCCCAGACACTCTTTAATTGGAGTGTAATCTGAGATGTGTAATTTGCTCTGCGAGTTAATGCTGAGGAGTGACAGAACAATGTTGAGAGGGAGGGATAGAAACGGAGGAATAGTGGGAGAGAAGGGGAGGGGCTATATAAAAGTCGAGTTACAAAGCTCAGATGTAGAGAGCAAGTAGAGAGCGTGAAATATAAAGGACATTAGAGGGGTGGTGGGAGACATGTGTAAAAGAGATGGAGATGGAAGACGATGGAGAGAGAGAACAGCATAGAGAGATATAGACTGGAATCTTCATGAGCTGTCAGATTAGTGTGTTACCATGGGGATCAGTGTTATACATGTCACATTGGACTTTACCACTGTACTGCATTATTACCATCAATCCCCTGCCTCAGATTACTCAGACCGGAGCCCAACCAAATCCTATTGAAATCCCCCAATCACGTCGCTCTGTCTCCCCAACAACCACATAGATTTTGTATTTGCAAAACTGATTATAAAGCTTTTGCACGAGGCCAAAGATCTTTCATTGGCTTGGATATATCCATGTATTCAATGGAGCCAGCTGAGCTTTGGCTGTAGCGACGGTGATCCTAGGATAAAATCATATTATCATTCATAGGCTTTTCTTTCTCTAAAGCCCAGTTATCTAGAGCACATGTTTATCCAGCCTGGATCTGATGAACTGGCTTTGTTGGTGGATTCACAAGGGCCCTGACCTCCACCCTTAACCTTGACCACCTCAACCGTTGACCTTTACTCTGACCTCATTGACCTGACCTTCCCCACTGTGTGTAAACGCAAACAGTGGCAAACAGTCTGTCTGTCTCGCTCTCCCTCTGTGTCTGTTTCTCTCCCTTTCTCATGCTCTCTTTTATAGAGAAGTGAAAGGAGGTTGCCAGTTGTGACGCATTTTGTATTTGGATGGTAGCGGTCCCCCCGCATTTAATTATTAATGCTGAACTCCTCACACCCCTCAGCCAAGGTGTCAGCCTTGCGACGCGCACACACACACACACACAGGGCGCATGGCGTCGATGGCGGTGGCTATTTATAGGGGCTTTGTTCGGGGAAGAGGGGAGGAGGAACAGAGAGCAGAACACTTGTGAATAACTATTAAAGGAGATGAAGGCAGAGGGGTCGTTCTCTCCCTTCCAACCTCCATCTCTCCCTTCCAACCTCCATCCATCTCTCCCTTCCAACCTCCATCTCTCCCTTCCAACCTCCATCTCCATCTCTCCCTTCCAACCTCCATCTCTCCCTTCCAACCTCCATCTCTCCCTTCCAACCTCCATCTCTCCCTTCCAACCTCCATCTCTCCCTCCAACCTCCAACCTCCATCCATCTCCCTTCCAACCTCCATCTCTCCCTTCCAACCTCCATCTCTCCCTTCCAACCTCCATCTCTCCCTTCCAACCTCCATCTCTCCCTTCCAACCTCCATCTCTCCCTTCCAACCTCCATCTCTCCCTTCCAACCTCCATCCAACCTCCATCTCTCCTTCCAACCTCCATCTCTCCCTTCCAACCTCCATCTCCCTTCCAACCTCCATCTCTCCCTTCCAACCTCCATCCCTCCCTTCCAACCTCCATCTCTCCCTTCCAACCTCCATCTCTCCCTTCCAACCTCCATCTCTCCCCTCCAACCTCCATCTCTCCCTTCCAACCTCCATCTCTCCCTTCCAACCTCCAACCATCCATCATTCCAACCTCCATCTCTCCCTTCCAACCTCCATCTCTCCTTCCAACCTCCCTTCCAACCTCCATCTCTCCCTTCCAACCTCCATCTCTCCCTTCCAACCTCCATCTCTCCCTTCCAACCTCCATCTCTCCCTTCCAACCTCCATCCCTCCCACAGGAAGTTTGAGAAACACTTCTCTTACAGAAACTATTTCTCATTCTATCTCTCTACCTCCCTATATTCTCTTTCTCTCCCTCTAGTCTACTCCTATTTCTTCTCCCTCTTGATTTTTCCCTCCCTTTTTCTCTCTCTCTCTCTCGCTCCATCTCTCTCTCTCTCTCTCCATCTCTCTCTCCCTCTCTCTCTCGCTCCATCTCTCTCTCGCTCCATCTCTCTCACTCTCTCTCTCTCTCTCTCCCTCTCTCTCTCTCTCTCTCTCTCTCTCCTCTCTCCCTCTCTCTCTCTTGCTCCATCTCTCTCTCGTGCTCCATCTCTCTCTCGTGCTCTCTCTCTCTCTCTCTCTCGCTCCATCTCTCTACTCTGCTCAACTACTCAACTCTCATTCTGTCTTTTTTTACCTTTCTCTTTTCTCTCTGTTATCTCTGTCTTATATTTCTCTCTCCCTCTGTGTGAAGGTAGTAGTACAGACTGGATGAGATGGGAACGTGGCCAACGTCTCCCTATCTGTTTTCATCAGTGTTATGGAAGTGTTATCTGGAACAGGGTCTGCACTCACACAAAGGGTTCAACATCTCACGTTATTAAATCATTTAAATTGAGGGCGATGGCTCTTGTTTAAAGTCGGAAGCAATTAAAACATACAAACTTTCCTGAGCTGTGTGAAATAAAATCTTAAAACAGAAGTATATATTAAACGTATGAGTTGGTAGAGGATAAGACATTCATTATAGTGCAGTGTAAGGCCAACATGGAGTTAGATCATTATTAATGATATTCATTTCAACTCCCAAAGTGACGGTTGATAAGGTTTGATTCAGTAGAAAAAAGAGAGAGGTAGAAGCTGGATAAGTGTAGGGCGGAGAGGAGGAAGGAGGGGGACAGGAGGGAGGAGGGTCAGGAAGGAGGGGGAGAGGAGGAAGGAGGAAGAGGGGAGAGGAGGGAGAGGGTCAGAGGTAGAAGGAGGGGGAGGAGGGGCAGGGGAGGGGGAGAGGAGGAAGGAGGGGAGAGGTGGAAGGAGGGCGGAGAGGTAGAAGGAGGGGAGAGGTGGAGAGGTAGAAGGAGAGGGAGGAGGGTCAGAGGTGGAGGGGGAGGAAGGAGGGCAGAGGTAGAGGGAGGAGAGGAGGGGGGAGGGTCAGGAGGTCCCTAGAAGGAGGGGGAGGGAAGGAGGGGGAGAGGAAGGAGGGCTGGAAGGAGGGAGGAGAGGAGGAAGGAGGGGGAGAGGTGGAAGGAGGGGGAGAGGTAGAAGGAGGGGAGAGGTGGAAGAAGGGCGGAGAGGTGGAAGGAGGACGGAGAGGTGGAAGGAGGGGGAGAGGTGGAAGGAGGGGGGAGAGGTGGAAGGAGGACGGAGAGGTGGAAGGAGGGGGAGAGGTGGAAGGAGGGAGGAGAGGTGGAGGAGGGTCAGAGAGGGAGGGGAGAGGAGAGGAGGGGAGGGAAGGAGGGGAGAGGTGGAAGGAGGGGAGGGGGAGAGGAGGAAGGAGGGGGAGAGGTGGAAGGAGGGCGGAGAGGAGAAGGAGGGGGAGAGGTAAGGAGGGGGAGGGGGAGGGAGGTGGAAGGAGGGGGAGAGGTAGGAAGGAGGGGGAGAGGAGGGAAGGAGGGAGAGGTGGAAGGAGGGGGAGAGGGGGAGGGAGGAAGGAGGGGGAGAGGTGGAAGGTGGAAGGAGGGGAGGAGGTGGAGAGAGGTGGAAGGAGGGGAGAGGTGGAAGGAGGGGGAGGAAGGAGGGCGGAGGGAGGGGGAGAGGTGGAAGGAAGAGGTGGAGGTGGAAGGAGGGGGAGAGGTGGAAGGAGGGGGAGAGGTGGAAGGAGGAAGGAGGGGGGAGGGTGGAGAGGAGGAAGGAGGGGGAGAGGTGGAAGGAGGGGGAGAGGTGGAAGGAGGGGGAGAGGTGGAAGGTGGAAGGAGGGGGAGAGGTGGAAGGAGGGGGAGAGGTGGAAGGAGGGCGGAGAGGTGGAAGGAGGGGGAGAGGAAGGAGGGGGGAAGGAGGAGAGGGGAGGTGGAAGGAGGGGGAGGGTAGAAGGAGGGTGGAAGGAAGGAGGGGAGAGGAGGAAGGAGGGGAGAGGTAGAAAGGAGGGGGAGAGGGGGAGGTGGAAGGAGGGGGAGAGGTGGAAGGAGGGGAGAGGTGGAAGGGGGAGGGGGAGAGTGGAAGGAGGGGGAGAGGAGGAAGGAGGGGGAGAGGTGGAAGGAGGGTGGAGAGGTGGAAGGAGGGGAGAGGTGGAAGGAGGGGGAGAGGTGGAAGGAGAAGGGAGGGGGAGGGTGGAAGGAGAGGGGAGGGGGAGGGTGGAAGGAGGGGGAGGAGGAAGGAGGGGGAGAGGTGGAAGGAGGGTGGAGAGGTGGAAGGAGGGGAGAGGTGGGGGGAGAGGTGGAAGGAGGAGGAAGGGAGGTGGAAGGAGGGGAGAGGTGGAAGGAGGGGGAGAGGTGGAAGGAGGGGGAGAGGAGGGAGAGAGGTGGAAGGAGGGTGGAGAGGTGGAAGGAGGGGAGAGGTGGAAGGAGGGGGAGGGGTGGAGAGGTGGAAGGAGGGGAGAGGTGGAAGGAGGGGGAGAGGAGGAAGGAGGGTGGAGAGGAAGGAGGGAGAGGTGGGAGGAGGAGGGTGGAGAGGTGGAAGGAGGGGAGAGGTGGAAGGAGGGAGGAAGGAGGGTGGAAGGAGGAGGGGAGAGGTGGAAGGAGGGGGAGAGGAGGAAGGAGGGTGGAGAGGTGGAAGGAGGGGAGAGGTGGAAGGAAGGGGGAGAGGTGGAAGGAGGGGAGAGGAAAGAAGGAGAAAGTAAGTGAAGGGGGGGAGAGGTAAGGAGTTTCCTGCTGTGAGTCACTCAGCCAATAACTGATGGGTGACAATGAACTCATCCACTGACCCTTCACAGACTCACATATTGATCTAATTAAACATCTCTCTCTCTCTTCTCTCTCTCTCTCTCTCTCTCTCTCTCCTCCCAATTCAATTTTAATTCAAATCAATTGAAGGGCTTTATTGGCATGGGAAACATATGTTTACATTGCCAAAGCAAGTGAAATAGATCATAAACAAAGTGAAATAAACAAAAACACAAACAAAAGTTCCAAAAGAATAAAGACATTTCAAATGTCATATTATGTGCAAATAGTTAAAGTACAAAAGGGAATATAAATAAACATAAAAATGGGTTGTATTTACAATGGTCATACAAAATATGTCTTCCAAACGATAGGCCGTGTTTATTTCCAATAAGGGCCCACAGCCCATAATAAGTGAACTCCTCTCTGCTAGAACAGCACTGATCCTGGTTTATAACCACAAAGTGAAATAAACAAAATAGACCCAACTCTGGACAAACAAAAGTTCACCAGGCGTTTGCAATGAATGAAGGTAGAACAGAAAACCACATTTGGAATACCCCTTGTACATGTCTGTGTATTGTAGAAAAACCTTAGAGATTGAAGGGACCCTTGGAGTTATATAACCCATGGAGCTATAGAACCCTTGGAGTTATAGGAAACATAGAACCCTTGGAGTTATAACCCTTGGAATAACCCTTGGAGTTAAAGGGTATTTAGGACCCTTGGAGTTAAATAGTCCCTTGGACAAAATATATGACCCTTGGAGTTATAGAACCCTTGGAGTTATAGAACCCTTGGAAAGGACCCTTGGAGTTATAGAACCCTTGGAGTTAAAGGACCCTTGGAGTTAAAGGGCCCTTGGAGTTAAAGGGCCCTTGGAGTTATAGGACCCTTGGAGTTATATGACCCTTGGAGTTATAGGACCCTTGGAGTTATAGAACCCTTGGAGTTAAAGGGCCCTTGGAGTTAAAGGGCCCTTGGAGTTATAGGACCCTTGGAGTTATATAACACATGGAGCTATAGAACCCTTTGAGTTATAGAACCCTTTGAGTTATAGAACCCTTGGAGTTATAGAACCCTTGGAGTTATAGGACCCTTGGAGTTATAGGACCCTTGGAGTTATAGGACCCTTGGAGTTATAGAACCCTTGGAGTTAAAGGACCCTTGGAGTTAAAGGGCTGAAAGGGCCCTCCCTTGGAGTTATATGACCCTTGGAGTTATAGGACCCTTTATATTCCCTTGGAGTTAAAGGGCCCTTGGAGTTATAGGACCCTTGGAGTTATATAACACATGGAGCTATAGAACCCTTGGAGTTAAAGGACCCTTGGAGTTAAAGGACCCTTGGAGTTAAAGGGCCCTTGGAGTTATAGGGCCCTTGGAGTTATAGAACCCTTGGAGTTAAAGGGCCCTTGGAGTTAAAGGGCCCTTGGAGTTATAGGGCCCTTGGAGTTATAGGACCCTTGGAGTTATAGGACCCTTGGAGTTATAGAACCCTTGGAGTTATAGAACCCTTTGAGTTATAGAACCCTTTGAGTTATAGAACCCTTGGAGTTATAGAACCCTTGGAGTTATAGGACCCTTGGAGTTATAGGACCCTTGGAGTTATAGGACCCTTGGAGTTCTTGGAGTTATAGGACCCTTGGAGTTATAGGACCCTTGGAGTTAAAGGGCCCTTGGAGTTATAGGACCCTTGGAGTTATATGACCCTTGGAGTTATAGGACCCAATAGGACCCTTGGAGTTAAAGGGCCCTTGTTATAGGACCCTTGGAGTTATATAACACATGGAGCTATAGAACCCTTGGAGTTATTGGAGTTAAAGGACCCTTGGAGTTAAAGGGCCCTTGGAGTTATAGGGCCCTTGGAGTTATAGAACCCTTGGAGTTAAAGGGCCCTTGGAGTTAAAGGGCCCTTGGAGTTATAGGGCCCTTGGAGTTATAGGACCCTTGGAGTTATATGACCCTTGGAGTTATAGAACCCTTGGAGTTATAGAACCCTTTGAGTTATAGAACCCTTTGAGTTATAGAACCCTTGGAGTTATAGAACCCTTGGAGTTATAGGACCCTTGGAGTTATAGGACCCTTGGAGTTATAGGACCCTTGGAGTTCTTGGAGTTATAGGACCCTTGGAGTTATAGGACCCTTGGAGTTATAGGACCCTTGGAGTTATAGGACCCTTTGAGTTATAAAACCCTTGGAGTTATAGGACCCTTTGAGTTATAAAACCCTTGGAGTTATAGGACCCTTGGAGTTATAAAACCCTTGGAGTTATAAAACCCTTGGAGTTATAGGACCCTTGGACTAACAGAACCCTTGGAGCTATAGAACCCTTGGAGTTATAGAACCATTTGAGTTATAAAACCCTTGGAGTTATAGGACCCCTGGAGTTATATAATCCTTGGAGTTATAGAACCCTTGGAGTTATAGAACACTTGGAGTATTAGGACCCTTGGTGTTATAAAACCCTTGGAGTTATATGACCCTTGGAGTTAAAGGACCCTTGGAGTTAAAGAACACTTGGAGTTAAAGGGCCCTTGAAGTTATAGGACCTTTGGAGTTATAGGACCCGTGGAGTTATATAACCCTTGGAGGTATAAACCCTTGGAGTTATATGACCCTTGGAGTTCTTGGAGTTATATAACCCTTGGAGTTATAGGACCCTTGGAGCTATATAACCCTTGGAGTTATAGGACCCGTGGAGTTATAGGACCCTTGGAGTTATAGAACCCTTGGAGTTATAGAACACTTGGAGTATTAGGACCCTTGGAGTTATAAAACCCTTGGAGTTATAAAACCGTTGGAGTTATAGGGCCCTTGGAGTTATAGGACCCTTGGAGTTAAATTAACCTTTGAAGTTAAAGGGCCCTTGGAGTTATAGGACCCTTGGAGTTATAGAACCCTTGGAGTTAAAGGACCCTTGGAGTTATAGAACCCTTGGAGTTATAGGGCCCTTGGAGTTATAGGGCCCTTGGAGTTATAGAACTCTTGGAGTTATAGGACCCTTGGAGTTAAACGGCCCTTGGAGTTATAGGACCCTTGGAGTTATATGACCCTTGGAGTTAAAGGACCCTTGGAGTTATAGGACCCTTGGAGTTAACCCTCTTGGAGTTATAGAACCCTTGGAGTTAAAGGGCCCTTGGAGTTATAGAACCCTTGGAGTTATAGAACCCTTGGAGTTATAGGACCCTTGGAGTTATAGGACCCTTGGAGTTATAGGACCCTTGGAGTTATAGAACCCTTGGAGTTATAGAACCCTTGGAGTTATAAGCCCTTGGAGTTATTGGACCCTTGGAGTTAAAGGACCCTTGGAGTTAAAGGGCCCTTGAAGTTATAGAACTCTTGGAGTTATAGAACCCTTGGAGTTAAAGGGCCCTTGGAGTTATAGAACCCTTGGAGTTATAGAACCCTTGGAGTTATAGAACCCTTGGAGTTAAAGCGCCCTTGGAGTTATAGAACCCTTGGAGTTATAGGGCCCTTGGAGTTAAAGGGCCCTTGGAGTTAAAGGGCCCTTGGAGTTATAGAACCCTTGGAGTTATAGAACCCTTGGAGTTATAGAACCCTTGGAGTTATAGGACCCTTGGAGTTATAGGACCCTTGGAGTTATAGAACCCTTGGAGTTATAGGACCCTTGGAGTTATAGGACCCTTGGAGTTATAGGACCCTTGGAGTTATAGAACCCTTGGAGTTATAGAACCCTTGGAGTTATTGGACCCTTGGAGTTCTTGGAGTTCACACACACCAGGACAGGGCTACACACAACATGACCAGGGACACAACATGACCAGGGACAGGACTACACACAACATGACCAGGGACAGGACTACACACAACATGACCAGGGACAGGACTACACACAACATGACCAGGGACAGGACTACACACAACATGACCAGGGACAGGGCTACACACAACATGACCAGGGACAGGACTACACACAACATGACCAGGGACAGGGCTACACACAACATGACCAGGGACAGGACTACACACAACATGACCAGGGACAGGGCTACACACAACATGACCAGGGACAGGACTAGGGACAGGACTACACACAAGGAAATGACCAGGGACAGGGCTACACACAACATGACCAGGGACAGGACTACACACAACATGACCAGGGACAGGACTGACCACACAACCAGGGACAGGACTACACACAACATGACCAGGGACAGGACTACACACAACATGACCAGGGACAGGGCTACACACAACATGACCAGGGACAGGACGACACACAACATGACCAGGGACAGGACTACACACAACATGACCAGGGACAGGACTACACACAACATGACCAGGGACAGGACTGACCAGGGACAGGACTACACACAACATGACCAGGGACAGGACTACACACAACATGACCAGGGACAGGACTACACACAACATGACCAGGGACAGGACTACACACAACATGACCAGGGACAGGAATGACCAGGGACAGGACTGACCAGGGACAGGAATACACAACATGACCAGGGACAGGACTACACACAACATGACCAGGGACAGGAATACACAACATGACAGGGCTACACACAACATGACCAGGGACAGGACGACACACAACATGACCAGGGACAGGACTACACACAACATGACCAGGGACAGGACTACACACAACATGACCAGGGACAGGAATACACAACATGACCAGGGACAGTGAGACAGTGAGACATGGTGAATAACTTAAAGAGGTGGATCTGAAGACTGTGTTGAGTGAATCTCTTCCCTGATTTAGGACTCAGTGCTCGTGTGGCGAGATAGACGTTTACTCTCTCCTGGCTCAGTAGACTGATGGAGCAGAGATAGGGCCTCTCCTATCAGATAACACTGTAACACTGTAACACTGTAACACTGTACACACACACACACACACACACACACACACACACACACACACACACACACACACACACACACACACACACACACACACACACACACACACACACACACACACACACACACACACACACACTAAGACAAAGGGAAACACCCACAGCCCTCTTCCTCTCCTAATTGTTCCAGTTGCAGACAGTAATTGATCCGCTCTGTTATCACCACTAACACACCCACAGTACTTGGTGCCTGAAACATACCAGTATTCTTACTTGCAAGGCTTTAATCAAAGGTGCTCCACCAAGACGTGAGGTAGGCTGTATTTTGGGGGAATTGTTTAATGCATTATTCTATGGCAACTTGATCTTTCAACAAGCATTGTGTCTTCAATTACCACAGAGGAGGAAGAGAGAAAAGAAGATTCTCAGAAGATTCCTATCATTACATCTCTCTTTGACTTGTAAATTCTCTCCTTGAGTGATGACACACCCAGACAGACTTATAGACGGAGACACCCCCCCCCCCCGTTCATTATTAATTTAAGTCCCACCATGTAGAAGTCTGTACACTGTATCTATTAAACCCCTAATATTCTCCGTTTCTCTTCCTTCTCTCCTCAGTCTTCTGTCTCCAACAGGAAGCAGGACATACTGGTGTTTCTTTGTTTTCTCTTCATTGTCCTCTGTCAGCATGCCCAAGTTAAACATCCTGTGGATTAGCTCTCTCTCTTTCTTTATCCCTCTCTCATCTCTTCCTCCTCTCACCCCCACCCTTCTCTCCCTCCCTCTGTCCCACCCTTCTCTCACTCCCTCTGTCTCTCCCTCTCGACCTGCTCTCTTTTTGTTCTGAAGATGAAAGTCTCCCCACGACTCCTTTCACTCCTTTCAAACGGCCCAAATGAAGGGGCTTATCAGATCACAACACACACACACACACAGAAACACCCTCCCCCTCTGGGGCACAATGGAGTGTCAGATCCGGGGTGGTGTCTGCTCCAGGGAATCTGTTATTTGGGTACTTCAGTGGGAGATGGGGAGAAGATGGGGGAGATGGGGGAGAAGATGGTGGGGAGATGGGGGACGAGATGGGGAAAAGATCGGGGGAGATGGAGATGAGACGAGGGAGGAGATGGGGGGAGACGGGGGAGAAGATGGTGGGGAGATGGGGGACGAGATGGGGAGATGGGGGAGATATGGTGAGGAGATGGGGGAGATGGAGAGGAGATGGGGGAGATATGGAGGAGATGGGGGAGATATGGGGAAAATATGGAGGAGATGGGGAGGAGATGGGGGAGATGGGGAGATGGGGATGAGATGGGGGAGATATGGGGGATATATGGGGGAGATGGGGGATGTATGGGGGAGATATGGGGGGTGATGGAGGAGATGGGCGGGAGATGGGGAGGAGTTTGGAGAGATGGGAAGGAGTTTGAGGAGATGGGGAGGAGATGGGGGAGATATGGGGGAGATGGGGAGGATATGGGGGAGATATGGGGGAGATGGGGGAGATATGGAGGAGATGGGGGAGATATGGGGGAAGTATGGAGGAGATGGGGAGGAGATGGGGGAGATATGGAGGAGATGGGGATGGGGAGATGGGGGAGATGGGGAGATGGGGAGGAGGTGGGGGAGATATGGGGGATATATGGGGGAGATGGGGGATGTATGGGGGAGATATGGGGGGGTGATGGAGGAGATGGGCGGGAGATGGGGAGGGGTTTGGAGAGATGGGAAGGAGATGGGGGTGATGGGGGAGATGGGTGGGAGATGGGGAGGAGCTTGAGGAGATGGTGGAGATATGAGGGAGATGGGAGGAGATGGGAGGGAGATGGGGGGAGATGGGAGGAGTTTGGGGAGTAGATATGGGGGAGATGGGGGAGATGGGGAGGAGAAGGGGGAGATGGGAGGAGTTTGGGGAGTAGATATGGGGGAGATGGGGAGATGGGGAGGAGATGCGGAGGAGTTTGGGGAGATGGGGAGGAGATGAGGAGGAGATGTGGGAGATGGGGAAGAGTTTGGGGAGATGGGGGAGATATGGGGGGGAGATGAGAGGAGATGGGGAGGAGATATGGGGAGGAGATGGGGGAGATATGGGGGAGATATAGGGGGAGATGGGGGAGGAGATGGTGAGGGGATGAGGAGAGTTTATTATTAAACAGTAATACAGACAGCTGTTGGAGTGCGACGACCCCTCTCATTCTTTCTTTCTTTCTTTCTTTCTTTCTTTCTTTCTTTCTTTCTTTCTTTCTTTCTTTGTCTCTCTCTCTCTCTGTTTCCCGGCACCACACAGCAATTGAGATGCCGTCATACACACCCAAACCACCATTATGTTATACGCACACATAATGGTGTCACTTTCTGGCTTAACGTGAGACACAGTGTGATACCCCTTAACCTGCCATTGGTGTGTGTGAGTGTGTTAATCAGCTTTCAACGACTAGAATAATTAAAGAGAAGGGGTGCAAGGGTTATAGGTTCAGCTGTACATGACACACACACACACACACACACACACACACACACACACACACACACACACACACACACACACACACACACACACACACACACACACACACGCTCACAAAAATGGTGCCCCCTCTACCTGCAGCTGAGTCTCTGATTGAGCTGTCTCTCGCTGGGGTACCCCTCATTGAGGGACACGTGCGTCCCGCTTGCTAATTACCCTCTGTACAACTCTGCCAAGTTTTTGGTTCCTCCCATATTTAGTGCCTAAATGGAAGCAGAACAGCGATATCCTGTCCGGTGTGTTTGTGTGTCTGTCACCCAGGGCAGGCTGTACCTGTCCCCTCTCTCCCCAAG
>NC_088238.1:13223616-13271116 GCF_036934945.1 Oncorhynchus masou masou | reverse complement strand
AGGACAGTCATTATCACACATCAATGGAGAGGACAGTCATTATCACACATCAATGGAGAGGACAGTCATTATCACACATCAATGGAGAGGACAGTCATTATCACACATCAATGGAGAGGACAGTCATTATCACACATCAATGGAGAGGACAGTCATTATCACACATCAATGGAGAGGACAGTCATTATCACATGTCAATGGAGAGGACAGTCATTATCACACATCAATGGAGAGGACAGTCATTATCACACATCAATGGAGAGGACAGTCATTATCACACATCAATGGAGAGGACAGTCATTATCACACATCAATGGAGAGGACAGTCATTATCACACATCAATGGAGAGGACAGTCATTATCACACATCAATGGAGAGGACAGTCATTATCACACATCAATGGAGAGGACAGTCATTATCACACATCAATGGAGAGGACAGTCATTATCACACATCAATGGAGAGGACAGTCATTATCACACATCAATGGAGAGGACAGTCATTATCACACGTCAATGGAGAGGACAGTCATTATCACACATCAATGGAGAGGACAGTCATTATCACATCAATGGAGAGGACAGTCATTATCACACATCAATGGAGAGGACAGTCATTATCACACATCAATGGAGAGGACAGTCATTATCACACATCAATGGAGAGGACAGTCATTATCACACATCAATGGAGAGGACAGTCATTATCACACATCAATGGAGAGGACAGTCATTATCACACATCAATGGAGAGGACAGTCATTATCACACATCAATGGAGAGGACAGTCAATGGGAGAGGACAGTCATTATCACACGTCAATGGAGAGGACAGTCATTATCACACGTCAATGGAGAGGACAGTCATTATCACACGTCAATGGAGAGGACAGTCATTATCACACATCAATGGAGAGGACAGTCATTATCACACATCAATGGAGAGGACAGTCATTATCACACGTCAATGGAGAGGACAGTCATTATCACACATCAATGGAGAGGACAGTCATTATCACACATCAATGGAGAGGACAGTCATTATCACATCAATGGAGAGGACAGTCATTATCACACGTCAATGGAGAGGACAGTCATTATCACACGTCAATGGAGAGGACAGTCATTATCACACATCAATGGATTATCACACGTCAATGGAGAGGACAGTCATTATCACACATCAATGGAGAGGACAGTCATTATCACACATCAATGGAGAGGACAGTCATCATCACACATCAATGGAATCATTATCACACGGAGAGGACAGTCATTATCACACATCAATGGAGAGGACAGTCATTATCACACGTCAATGGAGAGGACAGTCATTATCACACGTCAATGGAGAGGACAGTCATTATCACACTCATGGAGAGGACAGTCATTATCACACGTCAATGGAGAGGACAGTCATTATCACACGTCAATGGAGAGGACAGTCATTATCACACACAATGGAGAGGACGTCATCATGGAGAGGACAGTCATTATCACACGTCAATGGAGAGGACAGTCATTATCACACGTCAATGGAGAGGACAGTCATTATCACACGTCAATGGAGAGGACAGTCATTATCACACGTCAATGGAGAGGACAGTCATTATCATGTAGGACCGGAGGTTGATCTGAGATCTGAGGGGTTTGTGTTACAGACTGGCGCTAATAGAACAGTCAGTGTCTGACGCTCTGAGCTAATGTGCTCACTAAATAACAGCCTCACTGTGTGTGTGTGTGTGTGTGTGTGTGTGTGTGTCGTGTGTGTGTGTGTGTGTGTCGTGAGTGTGTGTGTGTGTGTCGGAGTGTGTTCTGTGCGACTGTGTGTGTGTGTGTGTGTGTGTGTGTGTGCGTGCGTGTGTGTGTGTGTGTGTGTGTGTGTGTGTGTGTGTGTGTGTGTATCGGAGTGTGTTCTGTGTGCGACTGTGTGTGTGTGTGTGTGTGTGTGTGTGTGTGTGTGTGTGTGTGTGTGTGTGTGTGTGTGTGTGTGTGTGTGTGTGTGTGTGTGTGTGTGTGTGTGTGTGTGCAACTGTGTGTGTGTGTGTCGGAGTGTGTTCTGTGTGTGAGGGGATCAGGCCTCACTCTGTGTCATTAAGCGCTGGGTAAATTGCAGCCGCAGCTCTGGGTATGTAAATGGCAGGGGCTAGAAAAGCAATGAGAAGCCAGTATTATGTTCCATGTAATATAGTCATTAAGTAGGCTATATGGCAGTAGGAGGATTCTAGAATTATATACACTTAGAATCCCTTATAGGTCAATACAGGAGGCATTGCCAGCTATTTTGTCAAAGGAACTTTCAGTATAGTGAACTTGTGATCCTTGTGGAGATGAAAGCCCTGGTGTTCCTAGCACAACGCTCCGACTCAGACACAATCTGAACCCCCTCTACAAGCACAGTAACAAGGCCCAGGGGCTCCTTGACAACACCAGCAGTGACTAAAACACAAGAGCTCCCCTCATCACTCCACACTGCCCCATATAGCCAGTGACAGCCCTGTCCCAACGGAGAGATCCCTCCACCGTGAGGAAATGTCTCCTCTCTTTCAGCCTCCTTTCCTTCATTCCGCTCCTCTAGCCATCCCTCTGTCCCCCATGATCGCTCCACGTTAGAATCATTGAATGTACTCAGAGTCAGAACGGCTCCACAGGGGTTTATCACAGACACTATTTACCCCCTCTGGGCCTGTAGGAGGGTGCTCAAATACACACACACACACACACACACACACACACACACACACACACACACACACACACACACACACACACACACACACACACACACACACACACACACACACACACACACACGACAAATGGCCCATGTGTAGAGGGAACTTGTCCGGGATTAAAAATGCATGCATGTGACTTTAAAAATGCCTGGCTGAGTCACTGTGACTGACTGGTAATGAGATGGAAACAGAGATGTGGGGATGAGAGAGAGAGAATCTGTCTTTCTCTCTATTTTCTCTCTCTCCCTCCCTCTCTCTCCCCTCTCTCCTCTCTCCTCTTTCTCTCTCCCTCCCTCTTCTCTCTCTCCCTCTTTCTCTCTCCCTCTCTCTTTCTCTCTCCTCTTTCTCTCTTTCTCTCTCCCTCTCTCCTCTCTCTCTCTCTCCTCTCTCTCTTTCTCTCTCCCTCTTTTTCTCTCCCTCTCTCTTTCTCTCTTTCTCTCTCCCTCTCTCGCCTTCCATCTCTTTTCTCTTCCCCCCTTTCTTTATTTCCCCCTCCCTTCCTACCTCTCTCTCTGTCTCTGTGTTTCCAGCAGTATGACAGATATCAGTGGTGCCTGCTGAATGATTGGGAGATGTTTACAGGCAAGAGGTGGACACTGGCCTTTTCCCTGCTTTGTGGTCGTTGTGTGTGTGTGGGTGTGTGCTCTCTCTCCCTTGTCGTCTGCCTTTGTGCTTCACAGAGCTCTGGGGAAAAGGACAGGGCCAGTCATCACTCTGTCACCTCACTAGACAGTCAGATTGTCACGGGGAGTCAGTTTGTGAAGTGACTGACTGTAAAACACAGGGAGAGGGGTGTTGTGTCTGAGAGAGAGGCCTGGAGGTTAGGGGTCTGAAACTGGGCCCTTGGAGGATGTGTTCCCTGAAAAGGTTGAGGTGCCTGGGGGACAGCTGCTAGTGAGACCCCTTCGACTGGGTCCAGAGGGGCTTGTGGAGCAGAGGGTGGGGATGGGTCGTTAACGCAGAAGCATCTGTGTGTGTGTGTGTTTTACAGTTTGTTCATGTGTTTGGTCTGTCACATTATGCATTGAGTTGTGTGTGCACAAGTTATTTCAGAGGTTTTCATTAATCCAACGAACACCTCACTAATAATTGTCTCCTCTCTTCGTCCCTCTCTTCTATGCTGAACGATGAACACCTCACTAATAATTGTCTCCTCTCTTCGTCCCTCTCTTCTATGATGAACGATGGCCGCCCCTCCATGGTGCTCCCCTCAAATGACTCCCCCTCTAACCAGGTATGTGATGGAACTGTTCTTTTCAATGTCCTATATTTATGTCAGCAGCTCACCGTGTGTGTGTGTGTGTGTGTGTGTGTGTGTGTGTGTGTGTGTGTGTGTTTACGTGTGTGTGTGTGTGAGAGAGAGAGAGAGAGAGAGAGATATCCAGGACCTGTGTGGGTGTGTACCTCTGGCCAGGGGGTCTGGCTGTTCCCTCCACAGACAGTTTAATGAGCACATTGCCTTCTGTACAGTACCAGGAGACTATCCCACATCACACACACACACACACACACACACACACACACACACACACACACACACACACACACACACACACACACACACACACACACACACACACACACACACACACACACACACACACGCATAGACGAACAGTTGCACATGCAAGTACATACTGTGCTGATTGGACCACTGCTGTTCTCGGGGCTAATGAGCGATGCTGGACCCACAATGACAATGATATTGAAACAAACACACTGTTTGTTTACCATGGAAAACATTTGTTTGGTGGCGCTCAGTGAATGCTAATTTACTATCAAACATATTGCTGACATGTTGCTGTGTTTCTGCTCTATAATTGTACTGGATACCTTACAACCCACAGTGATATGAACACTAGAGCTCCAAGGATAGTTCCTGTTGTTATTCCTTATTGCCCTGACAAATGGTTGGCCTGAAAGAAATACCGTTCTAGGAATGCAAGTTCTCAATTATTGTTTTGAATCATCCACAGGGATAAGGGTTGTGAAATCCTGGTTCAAATATAGTTCTTCTGTCTGAAAAACAGGACAGCAATGTTAGGTTAATGAACCCTATTGCAAAAGGTTGTTTGTTTGTGTGTTTGGGTGAGTGTTTGTGTGTTTAGGTGAGTGTTTGGGTGAGTGTGTGTGAGTTCAGCGTATGCTATTGCCTTGCATTGTGATGGTTGATGTGTTATTGGTGTGTGTGAGTCCTGTGTAGCTCACTTTCTGTGTGTGAGTCCTGTGTCTGATGGTGTTTTCCCAGATTTATTACATTACATTACCCAAGTGTTCCATCAGGCCTCTTACCCCAGCCTGCACTTCCTAGTGTGGTTTAGGCCCTTCTCTGTGACACACACACACACACACACACACACACACACACACACACACACACACACACACACACACACACACACACACACACACACACACACACACACACACACACACACAGGGAAGTGCAGGTCACTGACCTGACAGCAGAGCTACGTTGCAGCAACGTTGGGGTGGCTGTGAATGATCTACCCCACGAAGGCCATGATGTTAATGTGCCTGACCCAGTGTTGTCAGGAAACAGAGAAATCAATACAAACACATTCATAAGCTGCACACACTGTCCTCCCCCATTAAAGGCTTGCCATTAGTGGAAGCTCCGGCTCGTCTTATGTTAGGCAATAAAAAGCCGTTGGGATATCAACTGATCCATAATGATGTATTTTAATGGATTAATTAATACACTCCAACTACAGTGCATACTGTTTAACGATCAGTCTCTGCATATGTATTAAAGAGTCCCACAAAAGGAAATCGCCAGGCTAGCCTTCTGATCTAGGATCAGTATGTGTGTGTGTTAACCCCAGTGCTATTAGAGAGGAGGGCCGGTGTTGGTGAAGCAGGAATAATTGATGCAGTAGGTTGGCATTTTAACACTCAGGTCGGCCTTAACAGACTGTGCAGTACTGCAAGGGAGGAGGTCGCCTATGAAACAGGAAGTAGCCTATGAAACAGGAAGTAGCCTATGAAACAGGAAGTAGCCTATGAAACAGGAAGTAGCCTATGAAACAGGAAGTAGCCTATGAAACAGGACGTTGCCAATGAAACAGGGCGTAGCCTATGAAACAGGGCGTAGCCTATGAAACAGGGCGTAGCCTATGAAACAGGATGTAACCTATGAAACAGGATGTAACCTATGAAACAGGAAGTAGCCTATGGAACAGGAAGTAGCCTATGAAACAGGAAGTAGCCTATGAAACAGGACGTAGCCAATGAAACAGGGCGTAGCCTATGAAGCAGGGCGTAGCCTATGAAACAGGGCGTAGCCTATGAAACAGGATGTAACCTATGAAACAGGGCGTAGCCTATGAAACAGGGCGTAGCCTATGAAACAGGGCGTAGCCTATGAAACAGGGCGTAGCCTATGAAACAGGAAGTATCCTATGAAACAGGGCGTAGCCTATGAAACAGGGTGTAACCTATGAAACAGGTAGTAGCCTATGAAACAGGATGTAACCTATGAAACAGGATGTAACCTATGAAACAGGAAGTAACCTATGAAACAGGAAGTAGCCTATGGAACAGGAAGTATCCTATGAAACAGGAAGTAGCCTATGTGAGCAGAAGCATTTAGAAAGAGAAATGAAAATGTGTCTGGTCTTTAATGACTGTCTTAGGCACTGTTTGGAACCTTCCTGTATCAGCTTGCTCTACCGGATGAGACTCCAGACATTAACGGACTGTGTCTTACGTTTATGTACAGTACAGCAGTAACTGTGTGTGTGTCAGCCAGCAGTCAGCAGCAGCTGCGTCTCATTGTGTTGTCTCTTTCAACCTGTGCAGGGTCTGGACATGTATATGTAACCTCTATAGCTCATCTGTCCTGTACTCCTCTGCCCCCCCCTCTTCTCCCTCTTTCCTTCCTTCCCTTTCTCTCCTCTCTCCCTGCTGGTGGACATCTGTGACCTATCACGCATGCGCGCACACACACACACACACAAAACACACAAACTGTGCATGTCAGTTCTCTGAAGGCACGGCCCCAACAATGCATGGTGTGCCAGGTGTGTGTGTGTGTGTGTGTGTGTGTGCGGGTCAGACTAGTTATGGCCATAAGGACCTAGGATTCTCCACGGGAATGTCAGAGTCCTCTTCGCTCAGCACCATGGCAACCTAGACACCTGATCCTGTGGCCCGCCTCCTCGTTTATCAGTTTCGGTTAGAACACACTTGATGCTAGCCAGCCTAATAACATTTCACATTAGCCGCGATTTCCTGACACAAACAAACGAAGAGTCACACAAACACAAAAATACACACATGCACGTACGCACACACACATACACTCCCTATGTTCCCTTCACGCCTGAAGGCCTGTGTCACTTCGTTTGACCGGTGGAGTTTAGGCACCAGATGTCTACAGCTGTCACCACTGGAAACATATGCTGTGCCTTCATGTGTGTGTTCCCATCTAAATAAGCCCCTGTGTTTACCTCAGCTTTTGTCTACATATTTATGTGAGCCTCTCTCCTCCTTTCCTCCTCATCTTTTCATCTTTTCCCAGCATCTCCCTCCCTCTATTTTCTATATCCTTGATTATACAAATGACCCAAACACTGCGGAGGAGGAGGAGGATGGAGGAGGAGGAGAGGGATGGAGGAGGACGAGGAGAGGGATGGAGGAGGAGAGGGATGAGGAGGAGGAGGAGGAGAGGGATGAGGAGGAGGAGGAGAGGGATAGAGGAGGAGGAGAGGGATGTAGGAGGGAGGAGGAGGATGGAGGAGGAGGAGGAGGGGGGATGGAGGAGGGGAGGAGGAGGAGAGGGATGGAGGAGGAGGAAGAGGAGAGGGATATATTTATTTATGTGAGCCTCTCTCCTCCTGGATGGAGGATGAGGAGGAGAGGGATAGAGGAGGAGGAGAGGGATGGAGGAGGAGGAGAGGGATGAGGAGAAGGAGGAGGAGGATGGAGGAGGAGGAGAGGGATAGAGGAGGAAGAGAGGGATAGAGGAGGAGGAGAGGGATAGAGGAGGAGGAGAGGGACAGAGGAGGAGGAGAGGGACGGAGGAGGAGGAGAGGGACAGAGGAGGAGGAGAGGGATGGAGGAGGAGGAGAGGGATGGAGGAGGAGTAGAGGGATGGAGGAGGAGGAGGATAAGGAGGATGGAGGAGGAGGAGGGGAGAGGGATGGAGGAGGAGAGGGATGGAGGAGGAGGAGGAGAGGGATAGTGGAGGAGGAGGGGATGGAGGAGGAGGAGAGGGATAGAGGAGGAGGAGAGAGATGGAGGAGGAGAGAGATGGAGGAGGAGGAGGTTAAGGAGGATGGAGGAGGAGGAGGGGAGAGGGATGGAGGAGGAGAGGGATAGAGGAGGAGGAGAGAGATGGAGGAGGAGGAGAGGGTTGGAGGAGGAGGAGGAGGATGTAGGAGGAGGAGGAGGGGATTGAGGAGGAGGAGAGGGATTGAGGAGGAGGAGAGGGATAGAGGAGGAGGAGAGGGATGGAGGAGGAGGAGAGGAATGGAGGAGGAGAGGGATAGAGGAGGAGGAGGAGAGGGATAGAGGAGGAGGAGGAGAGGGATGGAGGAGGATGAGGAGAGGGATGGAGGAGGAGAGGGATGGAGGAGGAGGAGGAGGAGGGGATAGAGGAGGAGAGGGGTGGAGGAGGAGGAGAGGGATAGAGGAGGAGGAGAGGGATGGAGGAGGGGGAGATTGAGGAGGAGGAGAGGTATGTAGGAGGAGGAGGAGGAGGATGTAGGAGGAGGAGGGGGAGAGGGATGGAGGAGGAGGAGAGGGATAGAGGAGGAGGAGAGGGATGGAGGAGGAGGAGAGGGATGGAGGAGGAGGAGAATGGAGGAGGAGGAGGAGGAGGAGGAGGAGGGAGGAGGAGGGGAGGAGGAGGAGAGAGATGGAGGAAGAGGAGAGGGATATATTTATTTATGTGAGCCTCTCTCCTCCTGGATGGAGGAGGAGGAGGAGAGGGATGGAGGAGGAGGAGAGGGATGGAGGAGGAGGAGAGGGATAGAGGAGGAGGAGAGGGATAGGGAGGAGGAGGAGGGGATAGAGGAGGAGGAGAGGGATGGAGGAGGAGGAAGGAGGGAGGAGGAGAGGGATAGAGGAGGAGGAGAGGGAAAGAGGAGGAGGAGAGGGATGAAGGAGGAGGAGGAGAGGGATGAAGGAGGAGGAGGAGGAGAAGGAGGAGGAGAAGGAGGATGGAGGAGGAGGAGAGGGAGAGGGATGGAGGAGAGGGATGGAGGAGGAGGAGGACAGGGATGGAACTCTGCTGAAGCAGTCCTATTATAATTTAAAGAAATCCAGCAGCTTTGTTTTTAGTAACGTGCCCTGAGGGGATGCAGAATGTAGAACAACATCTAGGAAGTGACTAGGAAGTGGCTCTCTGTTTGATTCGGGGGAGCGACTTGTGAGACAACTGCAAAATGACTGACAACCCGGCACAGCGACGAACGCTGTCAAACATTGGGATTCAAATAATGTTTCATGGAGATTCAATGACAAACACAGGCCTTTGGTTTGATCCTCATGGATAATGTATATTCTCTTTTAAAACACGCATGAGGAATTTGTTTTTGTTTTGTCACTTTAAATAATGAATATTTCCTTGCTCGTCTGTGGTAGGCCAGGCTGATAGGGGATGGTGGGTATACTGTATATACACAAAAAATACCTAATTACAATGTGCATTAATATGGAGTTGGTCCCCCTTTGCTGTTGTAACTGCCTCCACAATTCTGGGAAGGCTTTCCACTAGATGTTGGAATATTGCTGCAGGGACTTGCCTCCATTCAGCCACAAGAGTATTAGTGAGGTCGGGCACTGATGTTGGGCGATTAGCCTTGTCTCACAGTCGGCGTTCCAATTCATCCCAAAGGCGTTCGATGGGGTTGAGGTCAGGGCTCTGTGCAGGCTAGTCAAGTTCTTCCACACCAATTGTCATGCTGATACTGGAAAGGCCTTCCCCAAACTGTTGCCAAAAAGTTGGAACCACAGAATCATCTAGAATGTCATTGGATGCTGTAGTGTTAAGATTTCCCTTCACTGGAACTAAGGGGCCTAGCTCAAACCATGGATAAACAGCCCCAGAACATTATTCCTCCTCCACCAAACTTTACAGTAGGCACTACGCATTCGTCCGATTCATCCGTCAGACTGCCAGATGGTGAAGTGTGATTCATTACTCCAGAGAATGCGTTTCCACTGCTTCAGAGTCCAATAGCGGTGAGCTTGGCATTGTCAAGGCTTGTGCGCCGATGCTTGGCATTGCCAAGGCTTGTGTGCGACTGCTCGGCCATGGAAACCAATTTAATGAAGCTCCCGACGAACAGTTCTTGTGCTGACGTTGCTTCCACAGGGAGTTTGGAACTCGATAGTGAGTGTTGCAACCAAGGACAGACGATACGCACTTCAGCACTCGGCGGTCCCATTCAGTTAGCTTGTTGTGGCCTACAACTTTGCAGCTGAGCTGTTGTTGCTCCTAGACATTTCCACTTCACAATAACAGCACTTACTGTTAACCGGGGCAGCTCTAGCAGGAAATTTGACAAACTGACTTGTTGGAAAGGTGGCAATCTATGACGATGCCACGTTGAAAGTCACTGAGCTCTTCAGTAAGGACATTCTACTGCCAATGTTTGAATATGGAGATTGCATGGCTGTATGCCCGATTTTATACACCTGTAGGCAATGGGTGTGGCTGAAATAGGGGTGTGCACATAGGGATGTGCACATACTTTTGGCCATGTACTGTACACTGAGTGACACGACTGTCTGACCAGGTGAATCCAGGTAAATCCACTTCAATCAGTGTAGATGAAGGGGAGACGACAGGTTAAGGAAGGATTTTCAAGCCTTGAGACAATTGAGACATGGATTGTGTATGTGTGCCATTCAGAGGGTGAATGGGCAAGGCAAAAGATTTAAGTGCCTTTGAATGGGGTATGGTAGTAGGTGCCAGGCACACTGGTTTGTGTCAAGAACTGCAATGCTGCTGGGTTTTATGCTCCCCAGTTTTACGCTCACCAGTTTCCCGTGGTGACCAGTTTCCCGTGGTGATCAGTTTCCCGTGGTGATCAAGAATGGTCCCCCACCCAAAGGACATCCAGCCAACTGGACACAACTGTGGGAAGCACTGGAGTCAACATGGGCCAGCATCCCTGTGGAACACTTTCCACACCTTGTAGAGTCCATGCCCCGACGAATTGATGCTGTTCTGAGGGCAAAATGGAGTATACCAAACATTATGAACATGTTTTATTGTCACATGCACCAGATAGGTGCAGTGAAATGTGTTGTTTTACAGGGTCAGCCATAATAGTCTAGCGCCCCTGGAGCAAATTAGGTTTAAGTGCCTTGCTCAAGGGACACATCGGCAGATTTTTCCCTTTGATGGCTCGGGTATTCAAACCAGTGACCTTTTAGTTACTGTCGCAACTGTCCCGAGTGGAACAGTGGTCTAAGACACTGCATCTCAGTGCAAGAGGCAACCATGCAGTACCTGGTTTGAATCCAGGCTGCATTACATCCGGGCGTGATTGGGAGTCCCATAGGGTGGCGCACAATTGGCCCAGCGCTGTACGGGTTTGGCCGGACGACGCTGGGCCGTCATTATAAATAAGAACTTGTTCTTAACTGACTTGCCTAGTTAAATAAAGGTAAAATAAATACATGCTCTATGCGCTAGGTTACCTGCCACCATGTGTGGTGATTATGCTTGACACACACACTGGAGATTCCCCGTGTTCTGCAGGGACTTTTGTTCCACTTAGTAAAGTGATGTTGATGTGTGTGTGTGTGTGTGTGTGTGTGAATGTGTTATTGTGTTATCCCATGGTATATGATAGAGATCCACAGGCTTGTCTGATCCTGTGTAATCTAGCGCTGTGACTGCAATAACACACACTTTCCCATGATGTATGTGTGTGTGTGTGTGTGTGTGTGTGTGTGTGTGTGTGTGTGTGTGTGTGTGTGTGTGTGTGTGTGTGTGTGTGAGAGAGAGAGAGAGAGAGGATTTGAGGGAAGTATTTGTGACAGAGACACAGAGAGAGAGACTGGGGAGCACCTAACACCACGGCCCCTTGCTGCTGCTCCCAGTGTCACCGTGGTTATGTTTCCGGAGACCCCCCAGAGGGCCACTGAGCATTATGACTCACATAAACATCAGAAGGGGGTGTTTCCCTCCCCTCCCCTCTTCTCCTCTCATCCTCCCATCTCTCCCGCTCTCCTCCTCCCCTCTATCCCCTCCCCTCAGCCCATCTCTCCTGGGACAAGAGGAGGTAAACATCCTGCCTGTCTCTCTCTGTGCTGGAAAGTTTGACCAGCCTCTCCTTCTCACCAGTGGAGACTAGAAACAACAGGTGAAGCTGTTCCATTCACTGTGTTTCCAGTCTGTCTTACATCATGGAAGACTCAGCTGTTGTGTTCCTCCAGCATTAAGGTGCTTCTATTTCAGTGTGTGTGACTGGCTCAGTGGTGTTAGAAAGTAACAAAGACAACAAGCGCTGTGGGTAAGGTCATTGTATTATGTGTGTTAAATAGAGGAGGTTACAGTACTGTAGACTGAGATAGAGGAGGTTATGGTACTGTAGACTGAGATAGAGGAGGTTACAGTACTGTAGACTGGGATAGAGGAGGTTACAGTACTGTAGACTGACATAGAGGAGGTTACAGTACTGTAGACTGAGATAGAGGAGGTTACAGTACTGTAGACTGAGATAGAGGTTACAGTACTGTAGACTGAGATAGAGGAGGTTACAGTACTGTAGACTGAGATAGGGGAGGTTACAGTACTGTAGACTGAGATAGAGGAGGTTACAGTACTGTAGACTGAGATAGAGGAGGTTACGGTACCGTAGACTGAGATAGAGGTTACAGTACTGTAGACTGAGATAGAGGAGGTTACAGTACTGTAGACTGAGATAGAAGAGGTTACAGTACTGTAGACTGAGATAGAGGAGGTTACAGTACTGTAGACTGAGATAGAGGAGGTTACAGTACTGTAGACTGAGATAGAAGAGGTTACAGTACTGTAGACTGAGATAGAGGAGGTTACGGTACTGTAGACTGAGATAGAGATTACGGTACTGTAGACTGAGATAGAGGAGGTTACAGTACTGTAGACTGAGATAGAGGAGGTTACGGTACTGTAGACTGAGATAGAGGAGGTTACGGTACTGTAGACTGAGATAGAGGAGAAGAAAAGTACTGTAGACTGAGATAGAGGAGGTTACGGTACTGTAGACTGAGATAGGGAGGTTACAGTACTGTAGACTGAGATAGAGGGGTTTTACGGTACTGTAGACTGAGATAGAGGTTACAGTACTGTAGACTGAGATAGAGGAGGTTACAGTACTGTAGACTGAGATAGGGAGGTTACAGTACTGTAGACTGAGATAGAGGGTTACAGTTTACGGTACTGTAGACTGAGATAGAGGAGGTTTACGGTACTGTAGACTGAGATAGAGGAGGTTACAGTACTGTAGACTGAGATAGAGGAGGTTACAGTACTGTAGACTGAGATAGAGGAGTTTACAGTACTGTAGACTGAGATAGAGGTTACAGTACTGTAGACTGAGATAGATAGGAGGTTTACGGTACTGTAGACTGAGATAGGGGAGGTTACAGTACTGTAGACTGAGATAGAGGGGTTTACAGTACTGTAGACTGAGATAGGGGAGGTTACAGTACTGTAGACTGAGATAGAGGGTTTACAGTTTACGGTACTGTAGACTGAGATAGAGGAGGTTACAGTACTGTAGACTGTAGACTGAGATGAGATAGAGGAGGTTACAGTACTGTAGACTGAGATAGGGGAGGTTACAGTACTGTAGACTGAGATAGTAGACTGAGATTTACGGTACTGTAGACTGAGATAGAGGGGTTTACGGTACTGTAGACTGAGATAGCCAGGAGGTTGAAGTGCATGAGCCGGGGTAGGAGAGAGAAACAAAATGAAAGGAAGAGAATGAAATAAAGATGTGAGAGGGAGGTGTGTGATGAATGTGCTGGCCCCTGGTCCTAGTGCATGCAGCGGCCCCGTGGCAGGGCTGAGGCTGGCTGCTCTGTGGGCTGGGTGATTTGTGGCCCCCGAGGCCTCTGGCGGTCACACATCATGAGCCTGGTGCGGAGAAATGAATTTGGTTTACTGCCCAACGCTGAGCCGAGGCACACTGCCTGGCCTGCAATAAGGGCTGAGGCACCGCACACATACAGTACACACACGGATACATACACTGATGCATGGGCCTACATACACGTGCGCACACACGCGCACACACACACACACACACACACACACACACACACACACACACACACACACACACACACACACACACGCACACGCACATATACACACACTGAGTGTAAAAACATTATGAACACCTGCTCAATGAATAACTGACTGACCAGGTGAATCCAGGTAAATCCACTTCAATCAGTGTAGATGAAGGGGAGACGACAGGTTAAAGAAGGATTTTTAAGCCTGGAGACATGAGACATGGGTTGTGTATGTGTGCCATTCAGAGGGTGAATGGGCAAGACAAAAGATTTCAAGATTTCAAAAAAAGTGCCTTTGAACGGAGTATTGTAGTAGGTGCCAGGCACACCGTTTTGTGTCAAAAACTGGAACACTGCTGAGTTCTTCACGCTCAACAGTTTCCCGTGTGTATCAAGAATGATTCACCACCCAAAGGCCATCCAGCTTAACACAACTGTAGGAAGCATTGGAGTCAACATGGGACAGCATCCCTGTGGAAAGCTTTGGGCACCTTGTGGAGTCCATCCACAAACTCAATAGTAGGAAGGTGTTCTTAATGTTTTGTCCATTCAGTACTGTACACACTCCACTCATACACTCAATCATTTACATGCGCTCTTAGGGCCATCAAAGATCTTGGTACTCACACAAGCAAATATACACACGTTTCAATACTTTTCAATATTTCTCTCACTCCCTCAGAGGCCCATTGAGAGTAATTGAGAGATAGTAACTCTGTTCCCATTGTGTGTTAATGTGAGAGAAGAGTCTCAGTGGGTCAGTGTGAGATCTCTCTGTAATCTATTGTTTATTTGTTTGTCTGTCTGTCAGGGACCATATACAACATGCCATTGCACCAGATTTAGCTAGAACGCTCATTTCTGTCTGTAGTCACTAGGAGTAGAGCTGGTTCTGATGACTGTCTCTTGTCTGAATTAGATCTCTCTAATCTAGGAGTAGAGCTGGTTCTGATGACTATCTCCTGTCTGAATTAGATCTCTCTAATCTAGGAGTAGAGCTGGTTCTGATGACTATCTCCTGTCTGAATTAGATCTCTCTAATCTAGGAGTAGAGCTGGTTCTGATGACTGTCTCTTGTCTGAATTAGATCTCTCTAATCTAGGAGTAGAGCTGGTTCTGATGACTATCTCATGTCTGAATAGAGATCTCTCTAATCTACTGAGGAACATCATCCATCCAAATCAGCCTAGCGGTTCCACCTACACCTGACCTTCATACATCTATGTCTGTATTAGTCCAGTGTGTGTGTGTTTCTACGAGTTTGTGCGTGTGAATGTGTGTGTGTGTGTTTGTGCATGTGCGTGTGACTTTTCCTGAGGAAGAGAGATTGGCTATGATGATGATGATGACCGTGACTCTAATCACAGCAATAACACTAGTGAGGTGTGCTGAAAACGGACTAGTTAAATTGCTGTGGTAGGCTAAATGAGCCTATAGTGCTCCTACAAAAGACTTCTATTATCCACAATCAGGCCAGTGCTTGTCCTGACACTGCTTCAGCCCTATGTGAGACAGGCTGTAACAGTGTAAATAATGCATCACACACATTGTGAGAGACCCAGCGCTGACTCTCACCCCACTGCCTCCATTTCCAGTGCAGGCAGGAAATCAGAGACCACTGAATACACAACATCCAGACAACACACAGACAACATCTAGACAAAACACCCGACCTTGTTTAGGTCATACTTGGGTTGTTTTGGTTGTTCTTTGGTTTGGCTAGCTCAGCGTTTCCCAAACTCGGTCCTAGGTGCCTCCATGGTGGCACGTTTAGTTTTTTTGCCCTAGTATTACACAGCTGGTTTATATAATCAACCAATCATCAAGCTTTAATTATTTCAATCAGCTGTGTAGTACTAGGGCAAAACACAAAACATGCACCCCTTGATGTCTGGGAAACGCTGAGCTAGCCTATCATGAACAGCAGTGTTGCCTAGTAACCGAGTGTGGATGCTAGTGAGAGAAAATGGACACCTTAGGAAAAGCAAGGATTTAATTGGCTCGTCGTTGTTTAGCCTTCCAGAACCACCCACTTTAAGATGATAACAGCAGTCTGTATTGGGAAATGAGTATTGCCTGATGTACTGTACCTTTAGAACCATGGTCAAACTTGTTGTTGTTGCACTCTGTTTTCATGTGCTGAGGTTGACAAGTGTTTCCATATTCATGGATGTGTAAACAGTGGGGTCTCAGGAGATCAATTAAGAGTTTTGAAAGAGAAGATTGTGTGCTGCCGTTTATTGAACCTTGGAGAAATTGGCTGTCTTATCGGTTCATGCTCCGACGCGTGACTGGCTCTGCTTAATCGGAGAGAAATATCTATAAACAATTTAATCGAAAGAGCCTTTGTGCATGTGTCTGAAAGTTTGTGTCTGTGAGAGTGTGTGTGTGTGTGTGTGTGTGTGTGTGTGTGTGTGTGTGTGTGTGTGTGTGTGTGTGTGTGTGTGTGTGTGTGATTCATCTATCCACTCACGTCTCAACCAAGCCGTGTAATAAATCAATTCTGCAATGGGTGTTGACACGTTTTACAGCAGCCTCAAAAAGCACAACAACAACCGGAACAAACACTCATCTTGCCTGTGTTGGTTGTCTGAGGTAAACCATGTTTCCTCAGTTATGGGATGGTGTTGAGCAGTGTTTTTTTAGTATTCAACCTCCTGTCTCTGGTCTGGAGCCAAAATGGTTGATCTGCAGCAGCTGCAGGGCAGGGACAGGAATATGCCCTGTGACTGGACACCTCTGGTCGCCCGGAGGCTCAAACATTTTCCCATGTGTACTCAACATTTGGGCCAAATACATCATGAAACAAAGGTGGGCAAGGACCTTCTACCAGCCCTCCTCAGATACAAGCCTGTTACCTCACTGCCAAATACCAGATGTTTATGGCCAACCTGGGGTAGCCCTTCAAACCCCGGTCAAAGGTCAGTTTAACTGTGCCATAACGTATAATGCGCTCTAGTCCATAATACTGTAGTGTACTATATTTACACTAGATACATGCTAGTTATGTTGTGCTATTGTGCTCTCTGCTGTACTTAACAACATGATGCTGTTTGACACGTGAACAGCTTCACGCTGGCAGAGGGAAGGCAAGGAGAGAAGGAAGAGGAGGAGTGCACTGTGCTGTTTTGTTTTAGCCTGCAGCCGTCTCTGTGGTGCTGTTACCCAACAGCCTCCCTGCTCTCTCTCTCTCTCTCTCTCTCTCACGCTCTCTCTCTCTCTCACGCTCTCGCTCTTTCATTCATTCTTTCTTTCTCTCTCCCTCTCCCCCTCTCTCTCTCTCTCTGTCTCCGTCTCTGTCTCTTTATTTATTTATTTCTCTCTCTTTCTCTCTCTCTCTTTCCATCGCTCTGTCTGAGCTCACCACAGTGTGTATGACACCTTCGCAGCCTGCAAAATGGAGGAGACATCCAGCTCCTTACTAAAGTACTATGGGAACATGGAGCAATGATTGAAAGATTGAATCATTCTACACCGGCTCTGATGCTCGTCTTATGCGGCAGGGCTTGCAAACTATTACAGACTACAAAGGGAAGCACAGCTGCGACCTGCCCACTGGCACGAGCCAACCAGATTAGCTAAATCACTTCTATGCTCGCTTCGAGGCAAGCAACACTGAGGCATGCATGAGAGCATCAGCTGTTCCAGACGACTGTGTAATCACGCTCTCCGTAGCCAACGTGAGTAAGACCTTTAAACAGGTCAACATACACAAGGCTGCGGGGCAGACGGATTACCAGGACATGTGCTCCGGGCATGTGCTGACCAACTGGCAGGTGTCTTCACTGACATTTTCAACATGTCCCTGATTGAGTCTGTAATACCAACATGTTTCAAGCAGACCACCCTAGTCCCTGTGCCCAAGAACACAAAGGCAACCTGCCTAAATGACTACAGACCCATAGCACTCACGTCCGTAGCCATGAAGTGCTTTGAAAAGGCTGGTAATGGCTCACATCAACACCATTATCTCAGAAACCCTAGACCCACTCTAATTTGCATACCGCCCAAACAGATCCACAGGTGATGCAATCTCTATTGCACTCCACCCTGCCCTTTCACACTTGGACAAAAGGAACACTTATGTGAGAATGCTACTCATTGACTACAGCTCAGCATTCAACACCATAGTACCCTCAAAGCTCATCACTAAGTCAAGGATCCTGGGACTAAACACCTCCCTCTGCAACTGGATCCTGGGCTTCTTGACGGGCCGCCCCCAGGTGGTGAGGGTAGAGAGCAACACATTTGCCACGCAGATCCTCAACACTGGATCCCCCCAGGGGTGCGTGCTCAGTCCCCTCCTGTACTCCCTGTTCCCCCACGACTGCATGGCCAGGCACGACTCCAACACCATCATTAAGTTTGCAAACGACACAACAGAGGTAGGCCTGATAACCGACAACGACGAGACAGCCTATAGGGAAGAAGTCAGAGCCCTGGCCGGGTGGTGCCAAAATAACAACCTATCCCTCAACGTAACAAAGACTAAGGAGATGATTGTGGACTACAGGAAAAGGAGGGCTGAGTTCGCCCCCATTCTCATCGACGGGGCTGTAGTGGAGCAGGTTGAGAGCTTCAAGTTCCTTGGTGTCCACATCACCAACAAACTAGAATGGTCCAAACACACCAAGACAGCTGTGAAGAGGGCACGACAAAGCCTATTCCCACTCAGGAAACTCAAAAGATTTGACATGGGTCCTGAGATCCTCAAAAGGTTCTACAGCTGCAACATTGAGAGCATCCTGACTGGTTGCATCACTGTCTGGTACGGCAATTGCTCAGCCTCTGACCGCAAGGCAGTTGAGGGTAGTGCGTACGGCCCAGTACATCACTGGGGCTAAGCTGCCTGCCATCCAGGACCTCTACACCAGGCAGTGTCAGAGGAAGGCCCTAAAAATTGTCAAAGACCCCAGCCACCCCAGTCATAGACTGTTCTCTCTACTACCGCATGGCAAGCGGTACCGGAGTGCCAAGTCTAGGATAAAAAGGCTTCTCAACAGTTTTTACCCCCAAGCCATAAGACTCCTGAACAGGTAATGAAATGGCTACCCGGACTATTTGCATTGTGTGCCCCCAGCAACCCCTCTTTTATGCTGCTGCTACTTTCTGTTTATCATTTATGCATAGTCACTTTAACTATACATTCATGTACATATGTACATACTACCTCAATTGGGCTGACCAACCAGTGCTCCCGCACATTGGCTAACCGGGCTATCTGCATTGTGTCCCGCCACCCACCACCCCCTCTTTACACTACTGCTACTCTCTAATCATCATATATGCATAGGCACTTTAACCATATCTACATGTACATACTACCTCAATCAGCCTGACTAACCGGTGTCTGTATGTAGCCTCGCTACTGTATATAGCCTCGCTACTGTATATAGCCTCTACTGTATATAGCCTTGCTACTGTATATAGCCTCGCTACTGTATATAGCCTCTCTACTGTATATAGCCTCGCTACTGTATATAGCCTCACTACTGTATATAGCCTCACTACTGTATATAGCCTCTCTACTGTATATAGCCTCTACTGTATATAGCCTCGCTAATGTATATAGCCTCGCTACTGTATATAGCCTCACTAATGTATATAGCCTCTCTACTGTATATAGCCTCTCTACTGTATATAGCCTCTACTGTATATAGTCTCTCTACTGTATATAGCCTCTCTACTGTATATAGCCTCACTAATGTATATAGCCTCTCTACTGTATATAGCCTCTCTACCTTATATAGACTCACTACTGTATATAGCCTATATAGCCTCGCTAATGTATATAGCCTCTACTGTATATAGCCTCTCTACTGTATATAGCCTCTCTACTGTATATAGCCTCTACTGTATATAGCCTCTCTACTGTATATAGCCTCACTACTGTATATAGCCTCACTACTGTATATAGCCTCACTACTGTATATAGCCTCTCTACTGTATATAGCCTCTCTACTGTATACAGCCTCACTGCTGTATATAGCCTCTCTACTGTATATAGCCTCTCTACTGTATATAGCCTCTCTACTGTATATAGCCTCTCTACTGTATATAGCCTCTCTACTGTATATAACCTCTCTACTGTATATATTCTCGCTAATGTATTTAGCCTCTCTACTGTATATAGCCTCTCTACTGTATATAACCTCTCTACTGTATATAGCCTCTAATGTATATAGCCTCTCTACTGTATATAGCCTCTCTACTGTATATAGCCTCTACTGTATATAGACTATCTACTGTATATAGCCTCTCTACTGTATATAGCCTCTAATGTATATAGCCTCTCTACTGTATATAGCCTCTCTACTGTATATAGCCTCTCTACTGTATATAGCCTCTCTACTGTATATGAGCTCGCTAATGTATATAGCCTCTCTACTGTATATAGCCTCTCTACTGTATATTACCTCTCTACTGTATATAGGCTCACTAATGTATATAGCCTCTCTACTGTATATAGCCTCTCTACTGTATATAGCCCCTCTACTGTATATAGCGTCTCTACTGTATATAGCCTCTCTACTGTATATAGCCTCTACTGTATATGGCCTCTCTACTGTATATAGCCTCTCTACTGTATATAGCCTCTCTACTGTATATGGGCTCTCTAATGTATATAGCCTCTCTACTGTATATAGCCTCTCTACTGTATATAGCCTCTCTACTGTATTTAGCCCCTCTACTGTATATAGCCTCTCTACTGTATATAGCCTCTCTACTGTATGTAGCCTCTTTACTGTATTTAGTCCCTCTACTGTATATAGCCTCTCTACTGTATATAGCCTCTCTACTGTATATAGCCTCTCTACTGTATATGGCCTCGCTACTGTATATAGCCTGTATTTTTACTGTTGTTTTTATTTCTTTACTTACCTATTGTTCACCTAATACCTTTTTTGCACTATTGGTTAGAGCCTGTAAGTAAGCATTTGTAAGGTCTGCAGTGAAATACCTGTTGTATTCGGCACACGTGACAAATGCCCTTTGATTTGATTTGGAATAGTGAGAAGCTTTATGCCTCAGCACCGCTACATCGTTCAATAGATGAGAAGGAGGTTCCTACTACACAGTCTACAGATCACTGACGGCTGCTGAGGGAGAACGGCTCACCATAACGTCTGGAACGAGCTCGTGATGATGACTGATACCGCTCCACCCATTACCACGAGCTCGTGATGATGACTGATACCGCTCCACTCATTACCACGAGCTCGTGATGATGACTGATACCGCTCCACCCATTACCACGAGCTCGTGATGATGACTGATACCGCTCCACCCATTACCACGAGCTCGTGATGATGACTGATACCGCTCCACTCATTACCACGAGCTCGTGATGATGACTGATACCGCTCCACTCATTACCACGAGCTCGTGATGATGACTGATACCGCTCCACTCATTACCACGAGCTCGTGATGATGACTGATACCGCTCCACTCATTACCACGAGCTCGTGATGATGACTGATACCGCTCCACTCATTACCACGAGCTCGTGATGATGACTGATACCGCTCCACCCATTACCACGAGCTCGTGATGATGACTGATACCGCTCCACTCATTACCACGAGCTCGTGATGATGACTGATACCCGCTCCACTCATTACCACGAGCTCGTGATGATGACTGATACCGCTCCACTCATTACCACGAGCTCGTGATGATGACTGATACCGCTCCACTCATTACCACGAGCTCGTGATGATGACTGATACCGCTCCACTCATTACCACGAGCTCGTGATGATGACTGATACCGCTCCACTCATTACCACGAGCTCGTGATGATGACTGATACCGCTCCACTCATTACCACGAGCTCGTGATGATGACTGATACCGCTCCACTCATTACCACGAGCTCGTGATGATGACTGATACCGCTCCACTCATTACCACGAGCTCGTGATGATGACTGATACCGCTCCACTCATTACCACGAGCTCGTGATGATGACTGATACCGCTCCACTCATTACCACGAGCTCGTGATGATGACTGATACCGCTCCACTCATTACCACGAGCTCGTGATGATGACTGATACCGCTCCACTCATTACCACGAGCTCGTGATGATGACTGATCCCGCTCCACTCATTACCACGAGCTCGTGATGATGACTGATACCGCTCCACTCATTACCACGAGCTCGTGATGATGACTGATACCGCTCCACTCATTACCACGAGCTCGTGATGATGACTGATACCGCTCCACTCATTACCACGAGCTCGTGATGATGACTGATACCGCTCCACTCATTACCACGAGCTCGTGATGATGACTGATACCGCTCCACTCATTACCACGAGCTCGTGATGATGACTGATACCGCCCACTCATTACCACGAGCTCGTGATGATGACTGATACCGCTCCACTCATTACCACGAGCTCGTGATGATGACTGATACCGCTCCACTCATTACCACGAGCTCGTGATGATGACTGATACCGCTCCACTCATTACCACGAGCTCGTGATGATGACTGATACCGCTTCATTACCACGAGCTCGTGATGATGACTGATACCGCTCCACTCATTACCACGAGCTCGTGATGATGACTGATACCGCTCCACTCATTACCACGAGCTCGTGATGATGACTGATACCGCTCCACTCATTACCACGAGCTCGTGATGATGACTGATACCGCTCCACTCATTACCACGAGCTCGTGATGATGACTGATACCGCTCCACTCATTACCACGAGCTCGTGATGATGACTGATACCGCTCCACTCATTACCACGAGCTCCTTCTCCCCAATTAAGGTGCCACCAACCTCCTGTGCTATAGATTTAAGCAATAAGGCACGGGGGGGGTGGTATATAGTCAATATACCATGGCTAAGTGCTGTTCTTATGTACGACGCAACGCGAGTGCCTGGATAAAGCCCTTAGCCGTGGTCCATATATGTATATGTGTATGTATATATATATATAATATGTATTATATATATATATATATATATATATATATATACTGTATATCATAGGTCACACTATTTTTGAAGGTGTGCTTATAACCTGGTTATTGACTACCATTATGATATTTGTTAATCATTATTCCGACATCATTATTCATTCATCTACTCCATGTAATATTAGTAAATGTATTAGCCTGTATGTATTATCCAGATTTTACATTAGTAAAGGTATTAGCCTGTATGTATTATCCATATTTTACATTAGTAAAGGTATTAGCCTGTATGTATTATCCATATTTTACATTAGTAAATGTATTAGCCTGTATGTATTATCCAGATTGTACATTAGTAAATGTATTAGCCTGTATATATTATCCATATTTTACATTAGTAAATGTATTAGCCTGTATGTATTATCCATATTTTACATTAGTAAATGTATTAGCCTGTATGTATTATCCAGATTGTACATTAGTAAATGTATTAGCCTGTATATATTATCCATATTTTACATTAGTAAAGGTATTAGCCTGTATGTATTATCCAGATTGTACATTAGTAAAGGTATTAGCCTGTATGTATTATCCATCTTCTACAAGGACTGGAGGTGTTAGACATGCGTTTCCTCAGTTGAATGGTTAATGACATCTAGTTGAGTGCAGCTGCAGTGTCTGGTGTTAGAGAATAGTGTAGTGCACCATGACCTTAGACAGGCTGTACTGCAGGCCAGAGGTCCCTTCACCACGCAAGGAGAGCAGAGTGGATCCTAATGATTTCACCTCACTGACTCCACAGCCCAGCACGACACTCTCCATGGAGCTGAGACAGAGAGAGAGAGAGAGGGAAGGGGGGGAAGGAGAGAGGAAGGATAGCGATGGAGCAAGAGAGCAGAGTAGGATGGAATAGTGATAGAGAAAATAGAGGGAGGGAGAAGGTGATAGAGAGAGAGCTCTCTGAGAGATCATTCTAGAGGGAGGACAGATAGACAACAGAAGAGAGTGGTGAAAAGAGAGATACCGAGGCTTTCATTAATAAAACCCAGGGTTTCCTTCCCCTTTTCCCCAACCGTGTTCAATTGATCCCACTGTTAGCTGTGTGGAGTTCGGTTAGCACGCCAGTGACATTGCTAGCTTCCTCCGATGATAAACAACTTTACCCAGTCAAACTGCATTATTCAGAGTTGTCAGCAACACCGAAACAGAGCTCCCCTCAGAACAAGAGAGAAAAAATAACCAAATTACGCCATCGCTGGACGGAGTGGAATTGATAGGAGAGAGCTCGTTTCACTGGACCGCTGTTTGTAACTGGCAACCTGTACATTAGAAGGATGTAAATTCACTGCTATTACTGCCAACATGTTTTTTTATGCAAGCCGTCAAATTAAGTACTCTTTCGGGTGTTTTGAGATTCAAACTTTGACTACAGAACAAACGGAGTGCCTAATTTGTTTTGTATTGTCAAGGCAACAAAGAGAGGGTTACCAGGCCGCAGAATCAGAGATACGGTTGATAGGCTCAAGTTGATCTGAGAATTACATGTGCTTGACTGACACATATTTATGCATTTGTACATGTGAAATATGTGTGTGTGTGTGTGTGTGTGTTTTTGGGGATTATAGGACCAGGGGATTAGGGGATCATAGGACCAGGGGATCATAGGACCAGGGGATCATAGGACCAGGGGATCAGGGGACCAGTGAACCAGGGGATCAGGGGACCAGGGGATCATGGGATCAGGGGATCATAGGACCAGGGACCAGGTGATCAGGGGACCAGGGGATCATAGGATTAGGGGATCATAGGGGATCGGGGGATCAGGATCATATGACCAGGGGATCAGGGGACCAGGGGATCATAGGACCAGGGGAACAGAGGATCAGGGGACCAGGGGATCAGGGGACCATAGGGCCAGGGGATCAGGGGATCATATGACCAGGGGATCAGGGGACCAGGGGATCATAGGACCAGGGGATCAGGGGATCAGGGGACCTTGGGGACCAAGGGATCATAGGACCAGGGGACCAGGGGATCATAGGACCAGGGGAACAGAGGATCAGGGGATCAGGGGACCATAGGGCCAGGGGATCAGGGGATCGGGGGATCATAGGACCAGGGGATCAGGGGATCAGGGGATCAGGGGATCAGGGGACCAGGGGATCATAGGACCAGGGGATCAGGGGACCAGGGGATCATAGGACCAGGGGATCAGGGGACCAGGGGATCAGGGGACCTTGGGGATCAGGGGATCAGGGTTATCTGTGTGTGCCCATGTGAATGTGTGTGTGCGTTTGTCTATGTGCATGGCCCTGTGAATGTGTCTGCACATTAGCATGCTACAGAGCACATTTGTATATGGCAGCCAAGCCAACACTCGGTGAGCACACCTGCCTTTCACCCATATCAACTCCAGCCAGCCAGGTTTAAAACTACATGTTGTGCAGTAAACCTGGCTTACCTCCTCCTAGCCCCTCAGCCAGAAGTAAAGGGTTCAGGGATCACATATGCTCATTGAGCAGGACCAGGTGGAAGACTCCATCTCCCAGCAGGCACCTGCCCCCTCCCCAACCCCCACAGACATCAAGAGAGGGTGCCAGCCTCTCACCTGTACCCCCCCCACACACACACACCCCCACGCCACCTGGGGGAGGCTAGGTCACATGTGCACTCCAGTCCTAGCTTTCCCTCACGCTTTACGACTCTCGAACTTGCTTGTTCTTTCCCTCCATCTCTCTCTCTCTCGCTCTCTCTCTCTCTCTCTTTGTCCTTCCTTCTCTCATATATCCCAGGGAGTGGGGCACAGGTGGATTTGACCAATCTCAGCCTGATTTAAATAGGCTGGGCCAGAAATAACTTGCACATGCAAACCCAACAGCAGTGGCATTAATAGTTTACCTTTTTAGTAGGAGCTGGGAGATGTCAGATTTTTCTATCTCAATCACTGGAAGAATACCGGATAAAGACTTGATGAAGGAATGTTTTTCATTAAAAGGACAGAATAATGTACTTTTGGGAGAGTGGGATTATTAAAACATGAATACATTGGGTAACCTTGAGATTATGACTCTCACACTGTGTGTTACCATGGAGATACCTTGCAGTGGGTTCTCAAATCTCTGCAGTTTCCTCATCTTCCCCTCAAAGTTTCTAGAAACAAAGTACCTATTGCAATATTTATCCAGCTGTGTGTGTGTGTGTGTGTGTGTGTGTGTGTGTGTGTGTGTGTGTGTGTGTGTGTGTGTGTGTGTCATGCGTGTGTAGCTGCGCTCTCAAACACGCTCCTCTTCAGCTGTCATGCTGGGTGTGTGTTCCAATGCCAAAACCCTTTTAAATTAGATAAGGCAGGGAACACACTGGGTGTGTGTGTGTGTGTGTTGTCTGAGAGATAACCATGACAGATGTGTGACTGGCAGACTGGCTTCAGGTGAAGCAGTCCCTCTCACCTGTCTGTCTACTTCTAGAGGCAAGACAGCCAAGTCACTCCTACTTGTTGACACACACACACCAGTCTATATATGGCCAGTCTGACCTTGGGACGTCAAGGTCAGACTAACCTTAACCCTAACCCAAACCATTACCAAAACCCTTACCTTTTAAATGTCAACTTCCCAAGGATCCCAGATAGCACAGATTATTGATTTAGCTGCAGTTGTTGGTTTGCTCATTCGATTAGGATCAGCTATTAGCTATAGATGGCTGATAAAACTACACGATTAGGTCCAGGTATTAGCTATAGCTAGCTGATACATCTATGAGGTTAGGACGAGGTGTTAGCTATAGCTAGCTGATACATCTATGAGGTTAGGGCAAGGTGTTAGCTATAGATAGCTGGTACATCTTTGAGGTTAGGGTGAGGTGTTAGCTATAGCTAGCTGATACATCTATGAGGTTAGGACGAGGTGTTAGCTATAGCTAGCTGATACATCTATGAGGTTAGGGTGAGGTGTTAGCTATAGCTAGCTGATACATCTATGAGGTTAGGGCGAGGTGTTAGCTATAGCTAGCTGATACATCTATGAGGTTAGGGCGAGGTGTTAGCTATAGCTAGCTGATACATCTATGAGGTTAGGGTGAGGTGTTAGCTATAGCTAGCTGATACATCTATGAGGTTAGGACGAGGTGTTAGCTATAGCTAGCTGATACATCTATGAGGTTAGGACGAGGTGTTAGCTATAGCTAGCTGACACATCTATGAGGTTAGGGCGAGGTGTTAGCTATAGCTAGCTGATACATCTATGAGGTTAGGACTATAGCTAGGTGTTAGCTATAGCTAGCTGATACATCTATGAGGTTAGGGTGAGGTGTTAGCTATAGCTAGCTGATACATCTATGAGGTTAGGGCGAGGTTTTAGCTATAGCTAGCTGATACATCTATGAGGTTAGGACGAGGTGTTAGCTATAGCTAGCTGATACATCTATGAGGTTAGGACGAGGTGTTAGTTATAGCTAGCTGATACATCTATGAGGTTAGGGCGAGGTGTTAGCTATAGCTAGCTGATACATCTATGAGGTTAGGACGAGGTGTTAGCTATAGCTAGCTGATACATCTATGAGGTTAGGGCGAGGTGTTAGCTATAGCTAGCTGATACATCTATGAGGTTAGGACGAGGTGTTAGCTAGAGCTAGCTGATACATCTATGAGGTTAGGGTGAGGTGTTAGCTATAGCTAGCTGATACATCTATGGATCATTATTTTGACAGTTCCATTTCTTCTTTTTTTTGTTTGTTAAAAAAACACAGCGCGCATCCAACCTGGAAGCCAGCCACACCAATGTGCTGTAGGAAACACCGTGCACCTGGCAACCTTGGTTAGCACGCACTGTGCCTGGACCGCCACAGTAGTCGCTGGTGCACGATGAGAAAAGGATATCCCTACCGGCCAAACACTCCCTAATGATGCTATGCCAAATGTGCGTCGCCCCACAGACCTACCGGTCGCGGCTGGTTACGACAGAGCCTGGGCGCGAACCCAGAGTCTCTGGTGGCACAGCTGGCGCTGCAATACAGCGCCCTTAACCACTGCACCACCCGGGAGGCTTAGGTTTCTTCTTTTTGATTTGTCCCATTGTGAGGCTATTTTCACTGCATGGCGGCTGCTGCTGTTGTCCTCCTCCATCTGTCTGGTCCCCTGATGATGACATCACAGTGTGATGCTGACACCTGTCGGGATGAAGGAGGAACAGGTGCTGTCTCACCATGGGGAGAGCTGCTGTCACACACACACACACACACACACACACACACACACACACACACACACACACACACACACACACACACACACACACACACACACACACACACACACACACACACACAGACAAATACGTGCCTGCGCACACACACACACACACACACACACACACACACACACACACACACACACACACACACACACACACACACACACACACACACACACACACACACACACACACACACACACACACACACACACACACACAAACACACACACACACAGACACACATCATGTGTACGTACACATTCCCACTATAGACACAATTAAACACACACAATAACATAGGCTTGCACACACACACACACTCACAAGATGCAGAGCAGTGATTCCATGGTACACTGGGGCACGGCCAGACTTGAGAACAGGTCACTGTGTTGCTCCTTCCTCAACACTAAAACAGGTGAACACCGTGTCCGTCTCTGGTTCAGTTCAGCTCCCAGCCGTGGGGACGCTGTAAGCTGCAGGAAAAGACAACAACTTGGACAGATCTTCCTCTGCCCTGGATTCTACCCCTCCCTCCCTCCATTCCTCCATCCCTCCCTCCTCCTATCCCTCACTCGCTCCCCATGCTGAAACACAGCCAAGCTGAGCCCCACTACATATCGTTCCCGGCCAGTCCGCTGCCAACAATTAGAACAATTACTGCCAATTTTACCACCTGCAGCCCAATGAAAGGCAGAGAGGGGCCCGTGCCAAAGGGCTCTATTCTGCTGGAACGCCACATTGCGCAAATGTTTAATTACAAATAAGCAAGAAGCATTTGGTTTAATCAGCCTTGGAATATGGTGTGCGCGGTATGCGGAGCAACGTTGACGTGCTTCTCTAGGTGTGGCCGGGTAATTAAAACCATGCTAAGCTCCACTGTCGTCATGGTAGTGTGAAGCAGGACATATGCTGTGTGTGTGTGTGTGCGTGTGTGTGTGTTGATGAAGCCTGGCTCATATCAGAGTAAATTGTCTTGAATGTGTTTCTGAGGACAGGTTGAGTGGTGTTTTCTACAGTGAAGGAGAGTGTGAGAGTTAGCCAGCAGCCTGGGTCATGCAGTCCAGAGACACTACACACAAAAAAGAGGTTCTTATCCCCATATATCTGAAGATGGCTGAAAACGAGCACACACACACACACAGACAGACAGACAGACAGACAGACAGACAGACAGACAGACAGACAGACAGACAGACAGACAGACAGACAGACAGACAGACAGACAGACAGACACACAGACAGACACACAGACAGACAGACACACAGACAGACAGACACACAGACACACAGACAGACAGACACACAGACAGACAGACAGACACACAGACACACACACACACACACACAGACAGACAGACAGACACACAGACAGACAGACAGACACACAGACACACAGACAGACAGACACACAGACACACAGACAGACAGACACACACACAGACACACAGACAGACACAGACACACAGACAGACAGACAGACAGACACACACACAGACACACACAGACACACACAGACAGACAGACACACAGACAGACAGACAGACAGACACACAGACAGACAGACACACACAGACACACAGACAGACACAGACAGACAGACACACAGACAGACAGACACACACACACACACAGACACACAGACAGACAGACAGACACACACACAGACACACACAGACACACACAGACAGACAGACACACAGACAGACAGACAGACACACAGACAGACAGACACACAGACTGACAGACAGACAGACAGACAGACAGGCACACACACACAGAGACAGACACACAGACAGACAGACAGACAGACAGACAGACAGACAGACTGACAGACAGACAGACAGACACACACACACACACACAGACAGACAGACAGACAGACAGACAGACAGACAGACAGACAGACAGACAGACAGACAGACAGACACACAGACAGACACACAGACAGACAGACAGACAGACAGACAGACAGACAGACACAATGCACTTGAACATACACTGCCTCCATCCTTGCCAGTCTAAGCGTCTGAGTAATACACTGGCTGGCTGAATGCGGTGTCCGGATGAGAAATGAGAACGTAATCCTCTATTGTGTTTTAAATGGATGAACCTGGGCTTAGTGAAGGCTGTTGACTGGGGGAAGCTCTCTCTCTCTCAGTAACACTGGTGTGACGTGGCCTCCCTGTCTGTCAACTGCACTTTTGTCTCCAATGTAGTTTATTCACAACCACTGTTGTGTTTGACATTGACTAGTAGTGGGTCTGAATAGACTCTGATGATTTGCTTTGAAAGTCTATTAAAGGAAAGTGCAGCTGGGCAGCTGGCCTGTGGGACCAGTCTTGTTCCCCAGCTGTGTGTGTGTGTGTGTGTGTGTGTGTGTGTGTGTGTGTGTGTGTGTGAGTGTGTGTGTGTGTGTGTGTGTGTGTGTGTGTGTGTGTGTGTGTGTGTGTGTGTGTGTGTGTGTGTGTGTGTGTGTGTGTGTGTGTGTGTGTGTGTGTGCGGCTCAGCTGTATGCCATACATCTCCCTCCCCTATGAATTAATGACGACGTTTCATACTTCTGCGACCGACCCCAAATTCCCTCCAGATTTACACAAGTTACAAGTTCATCAATCACACACACTCACACACACCAGAGACCTTGACCCCGGCCAGTGAAGAACAGATGTTTGTGGGTGCTTCAGTGACCTCCCTATTCTCCCCTCTCTGACCCTCGCTCTTTCTTGATCCTCCCTCCCTCCTTTCTTCCCTCTCTCCCTCCTTTCTTCCCTCTCTCCCTCCTTTCTTCCCTCCCTCCCTCTCTTTCTGGCTTTGGTCTCTCTACTGGAGTCAGGATGAGTAATTGTGCTGGACCTCAGAGAGAAGGAGGGATGGAGAGAAAGAGGGAAGGCAATAGAGGTAGAGCGAGTGCAGCGCAGAAAGAATGGAAAGAGAGAGAGAAGGAGAGAAGGAGAGACCGGGAATGAGCAGAGAGGGGGCAAGAGAAAGGGCTATTGAGTGAGTGTGTGAGACACTGGGGATCATTGATCTGCTGAAAGTGCAGAGTCTCTACTGCTGAATTAGAGGAATCAGACCAAGGCTTTTAGCTTGTACAACGCTCCCAGAGTTACAGACCTAACAAGGCTTTTACATCTCCTCTCCTCTTCCCATCTCATCAGGTCTCTCCTCTTTTCTTCTCTCCTCTTCCCTTCTCATCAGGTCTCTCCTCTTTTCTTCTCTTCCCTTCTCATCAGGTCTCTCCTCTTTTCTTCTCTCCTCTTCCCTTCTCATCAGGTCTCTCCTCTTTTCTTATCTCCTCTTCCCTTCTCATCAGTTCTCTCCTCTTCTCTCCTCTCCCCTTCTCATCAGTTCTCTCCTCTTCTCTCCTCTCCCCTTCTCATCAGTTCTCTCCTCTCCTCTTCTCTCCTCTTCCCTTCTCATCAGTTCTCTCCTCTTCTCTCCTCTCCCCTTCTCATCAGTTCTCTCCTCTCCTCTTCTCTCCTCTTCCCTTCTCATCAGTTCTCTCCTCTTCTCTCCTCTTCCCTTCTCATCAGGTCTCTCCTCTTTTCTTCTCTCCTCTTCCCTTCTCATCAGGTCTCTCCTCTTCCCTTCTCATCAGTTCTCTCCTCTTCCCTTCTCATCAGTTCTCTCCTCTTCCCTTCTCATCAGTTCTCTCCTCTTTTCTTCTCTCCTCTTCCCTTCTCATCAGGTCTCTCCTCTTTTCTTATCTCCTCTTCCCTTCTCATCAGTTCTCTCCTCTCCTCTTCTCTCCTCTTCCCTTCTCATCAGTTCTCTCCTCTTCTCTCCTCTTCCCTTCTCATCAGTTCTCTCCTCTTCTCTCCTCTTCCCTTCTCATCAGGTCTCTCCTCTTTTCTTCTCTTCCCTTCTCATCAGGTCTCTCCTCTTTTCTTCTCTCCTCTTCCCTTCTCATCAGGTCTCTCCTCTTTTCTCCTCTCCTCTTCCCTTCTCATCAGTTCTCTCCTCTTTTCTTCTCTCCTCTTCCCTTCTCATCAGTTCTCTCCTCTTCTATTCTCTTCCCTTCTCATCAGGTCTCTCCTCTTTTCTTCTCTCCTCTTCCCTTCTCATCAGTTCTCTCCTCTTCTCCCCTCTTCCCTTCTCATCAGTTCTCTCCTCTTCTCTCCTCTTCCCTTCTCATCAGGTCTCTCCTCTTTTCTTCTCTCCTCTTCCCTTCTCATCAGTTCTCTCCTCTTCTCTCCTCTTCCCTTCTCATCAGTTCTCTCCTCTTCTCTCCTCTTCCCTTCTCATCAGGTCTCTCCTCTTTTCTTCTCTCCTCTTCCCTTCTCATCAGGTCTCTCCTCTTTTCTTCTCTTCCCTTCTCATCAGGTCTCTCCTCTTCCCTTCTCATCAGTTCTCTCCTCTTCTCTCCTCTTCCCTTCTCATCAGGTCTCTCCTCTTTTCTTCTCTCCTCTTCCCTTCTCATCAGGTCTCTCCTCTTTTCTTCTCTTCTCTTCCCTTCTCATCAGTTCTCTCCTCTTCCCTTCTCATCAGGTCTCTCCTCTTTTCTTCTCTTCCCTTCTCATCAGGTCTCTCCTCTTTTCTTCTCTTCTCTTCCCTTCTCATCAGGTCTCTCCTCTTCCCTTCTCATCAGTTCTCTCCTCTTCTTCTCTCCTCTTCCCTTCTCATCAGTTCTCTCCTCTCTTCCCCTTCTCATCAGTTCTCTCCCTCTTCTCTCCTCTTCCCTTCTCATCAGTTCTCTCCTCTTCTCTTCTCATCTTCTCTCTCTTCCCTTCTCATCAGTTCTCTCCTCTTCTCTCCTCTTCCCTTCTCATCAGTTCTCTCCTCTTCCCTTCTCATCAGTTCTCTCCTCTTCCCTTCTCATCAGTTCTCTCCTCTTCTCTCCTCTTCCCTTCTCATCAGTTCTCTCCTCTTCCCTTCTCATCAGGTCTCTCCTCTTTTCTCCTCTCCTCTTCCCTTCTCATCAGTTCTCTCCTCTCCTCTTCTCTCTTCTTCCCTTCTCATCAGTTCTCTCCTCTTCTCTCCTCTTCCCTTCTCATCAGTTCTCTCCTCTTCCCTTCTCATCAGTTCTCTCCTCTTCTCTCCTCTTCCCTTCTCATCAGTTCTCTCCTCTTCTCTTCTCATCAGTTCTCTCCTCTTCCCTTCTCATCAGTTCTCTCCTCTTCTCTCCTCTTCCCTTCTCATCAGTTCTCTCCTCTTCCCTTCTCATCAGTTCTCTCCTCTTCCCTTCTCATCAGTTCTCTCCTCTTCTCTCCTCTTCCCTTCTCATCAGTTCTCTCCTCTTCTCTCCTCTTCCCTTCTCATCAGTTCTCTCCTCTTCCCTTCTCATCAGTTCTCTCCTCTTCTCTCCTCTCCTCCCTTCTCATCAGTTCTCTCCTCCTCTTCCCCTTCTCATCAGGTCTCTCCTCTTTTCCTCTCCTCCCTTCTCATCAGTTCTCTCCTCTTTTCTTCTCTCTTCTTCCCTTCTCATCAGTTCTCTCCTCTTCTCTCCTCTTCCCTTCTCATCAGTTCTCTCCTCTTCCCTTCTCATCAGGTCTCTCCTCTTTTCTTCTCTCCTCTTCCCTTCTCATCAGTCCTCTCCTCTCCTCTTCTTCACCCTCTCCTCTGCCAGCCATCCAGCCTTGCTTTGCTCAAGGCTATATTTGGGTGTAAGCTGGCAAGACTTGGAGCATGTGAGCTTTTTATTTAGGTCTTACAAACAAAGAGGTGACTGAGTAAGTGGGAGTATTGGGTGTTTTATTTGGTTTGTACTGCCTGTGGGTCTGGGGTGAATGAATGATTGAACGAACCATTGAACTAGTTAACAAACAAATTCATGAATTAATAAACAAACAAAAAAACAAATAAACAGATGAACGAACCATGAAATAAATAAAAAATGTGAGCAGAAAGCCTGCAGACTAAGCCGCCAAAGCAATTTCTTTCAGGAGTAGCTGAGCTGTTTAGTGCCTAATGGATACAATCTGCGGGACATGCATGTGCAATCAATATTCATTCTCTTATCTGCGACAAGCCTCTGTTTCATTGTACCAGGAGTCAGATGTCACTTGCTATGAAATTATTCCCAGTCAGTCACATGGCAGAATAGCAGGCCTGTATGTTTTATTTTTACCTTTATTTTACTAGGCAAGTCAGTTAAGAACAAATTCTTATTTTCAATGACGGCCTATGAACAGTGTATATATATACAGAGAGAGAGAGAGAGAGAGAGAGAGAGAGAGAGAGAGAGAGAGAGAGAGAGAGAGAGAGAGAGAGAGAGAGAGGTCGTCGGTGGAAGAAGGAGAGGACCAAAGCGCAGCGTGCTTAGTGTTCATCTTAATTTAATAATAATAAAAAAACTGAACACTTAAAATGACAAAACAACAAAAGTGACAACCGAAACAGTTCTATCTGGTGCAGACACACAAAGACTGAAAATAACCACCCACAAACCCCAACAGAAAACATTCTAACTGACTAACACCTGCCTCTGATTGAGAAACATATCAGGCCAAACAAGAAACCCCACATAGAAACAGAAAACTTAGACTGCCCACCAAACTCACGCCCTGACCACACTAAAACAAAGAAAATACAAAAGAACTATGGTCAGAATGTGACAGAGAGAGAGAGAGAGAGAAAGAGAGAGAGGGAGAGAGAGACAGAGAGAGAGACAGAGACAGAGACAGAGAGAGACAGAGACAGAGATGGACAGAGAAAGAGACAGAGACAGACAGAGAGACAGAGACAGAGAGAGAGAGAGAGAGAGAGAGAGAGAGAGAGAGAGAGAGAGAGAGAGAGACAGAGAAGAGAGAGAGAGAGACAGAGAGAGAGAGAGAGAGAGACAGAGAGAGACAGAGAGACAGAGACAGAGACAGAGAGAGAGAGAGATAGACAGAGAGAGAGATAGACAGAGAGAGAGAGAGAGAGAGAGAGAGAGAGAGAGAGACAGAGACAGACAGAGAGAGACAGAGAGAGAGAGAGAGAGACAGAGAGAGAGAGACAGAGAGAGAGAGAGAGAGAGAGAGAGAGAGAGAGAGAGAGAGAGAGAGAGAGAGAGAGAGAGAGACAGAGACAGACAGAGAGAGAGAGAGAGAGACAGAGAGAGAGACACAGAGAGAGAGAGAGACAGAGAGAGACAGAGAGAGAGAGAGAGACAGAGAGAGAGAGACAGAGAGAGAGACAGAGAGAGAGAGAGAGAGAGAGAGAGAGAGAGAGAGAGAGAGAGAGAGAGACAGAGAGAGAGAGAGACAGAGAGAGAGAGAGAGAGAGAGAGACAGAGAGAGAGAGAGAGACAGAGAGAGACAGAGAGAGACAGAGAGAGAGAGAGAGAGAGAGAGAGAGAGAGAGAGAGAGAGAGAGAGAGAGAGACAGAGAGAGAGAGACAGAGAGAGAGAGAGAGAGAGAGAGAGAGAGAGAGACAGAGACAGAGAGAGACAGAGAGAGACAGAGAGAGAGAGAGAGAGACAGAGAGAGAGAGAGAGAGAGAGAGAGACAGAGACAGAGACAGAGACAGAGACAGAGACAGAGACAGAGACAGAGACAGAGACAAAGACAGAGACAGAGTTCGGCCAGGTTTTAGAACGGCTGCCATGTTGGCGCCTTTATTCTCTAAACGTTTGTGATGGAGCAATACGACAGCTCCTCCGACAGTTCTGACAGTTCCGTATGAAATGACCCGCTGTAAACAAGCAAAACAGAGCAGATAATGTGTATCCATGTATCCATGTCAAAAAATTGCATATCTGCTTTCACTGGATATCTTCATAGGTCTAGAAACCTATCAGAAATAAACAGCACAAGGAGAAAGTGTTAATTATCACTTAGAGACGGCTATGGAGGAGAACGTGGCGCTCTTGGAACGTTCAGACGGAAACCACATTGACTCTCTACATGTAAATGGCTCAGGAGTGTAGGAAGCAACACAGGCTGCTGAAGTAATGCACACTGAGACCGTCTGTATCAACACACCTTAGCTACAGCTTAACACCTAACTGGGCTTTACTGATATCACAGGTGGTGGCCACAAATGAAGATAAAGGCTGCTGGGATGAACTGTTGACGGATGATGGTAGTGGTGGTGGTGAAGATGATGGTCATGATGATGATGATAATGGTGATGGTGATGATAAGCAGGAAGAGGAAGATGAAGGAAGCTGTAATGATCCCTTAATTCCCTTAACGATGCATGAAAACCTCCCAACCAAACACTATTGACCATTACCATAATGAACTACCTGCTATATCCCCCCCACATTCGGTCATTTAAAGCCCTGTGGTTCCTGTGTTCCTTAATGTATTGTCTGCATCTTTCCCAAGATGACGTATTGATTGGCTCAATCAATGGGGGGAAGCCATGAAGTGCATCTCAGCTCTGTTAACGGGGCCACTTAAAGGAGGCGGAAACAAACGGGCCATGTCTGTAAAGGAGGGAGGGAAAGAGACGGAAAAAAAGAGAGAGAGAATACCTGACCACTGTGACTGCAAAATTAAGATGCATGTCTGTGGAAGAAAGAAAGGAGGGCTCTCAGGGAAAGAGACAAAATGAAAACTGGCTGCAGAGAGGGAGACATATTTCCCTCAGATTACACAGATCCACAAAGAAGGAAAAACTCCCATATCTACTGGGTGAAATTCCACAGGTGCCAAGAGCAGCAAGATTTGGACCTGAGAGAAAAGGGCAACCAGTGAAGAACAGAGATTTATTTTATCTTGTGTCCTTTACCATTTGCACATTGTAAAAACACTGTATATATATATATATAATATGACATTTGTAATGTAAAACAGATGTCTACTGTTATTTTTTATTGTTTATTTCACTTTATATATTATATACCTTAGCTTTGGCAATGTTAACACATGTTTCCCATGCCAATAAAGAATTGAATTGAATTGAGGCAGGCATGTAAAGTGGTGTTAAGGCCTTAACTGCAGCCTGTCTGTCTCCCTGCTCCTTTGTGTTTTAATGATTAATGTGTCAGCGAGCAGGAGGTCCACTCCTTCATCAGGCAGAGCCTTCCTCCCTCTCTCCCTCCATCCATCCTTCCTTTGTTCCATATTTGTTTTTCAACACTGATGTTGTCAGCTATGCTCTGGTACGTACACTAGTAGACCCATATACTGAAGGATTGCCTTGTGAAGAAACATTAATGATGCACTGCAATAATGACACCTTTTTCAGAAGGAAGAGTAATGTGTATACTATAGAAAAACTATTCTCTGTAGAATGAAGACTAAGATGTTTATTTCACCTTTTAATTAGTGTTAAATGACATGGGGCAGAATAGTTAGATGGTGATATGTAATAACATGAGGTAGAATAGTTAGATCTAACAAGATGGTGATATGGAATAACATGAGGTAGAATAGTTAGATGGTGATATGGAATAACATGAGGTAGAATAGTTAGATGGTGATATGGAATAACATGAGGTAGAATAGTTAGATGGTGATATGTAATAACATGAGGTAGAATGGATAGATCTAACAAGATGGTGATATGGAATAACATGAGGTAGAATAGTTAAATGGTGATATGGAATAACATGAGGTAGAATAGTTAGATGGTGATATGGAATAACATGAGGTAGAATAGTTAGATGGTGATATGTAATAACACGAGGTAGAATAGTTAGATCTAACAAGATGGTGATATGTAATAACATGAGGTAGAATAGTTAAATGGTGATATGGAATAACATGAGGTAGAATAGTTAGATGGTGATATGTAATAACATGAGGTAGAATAGTTAGATGGTGATATGGAATAACATGAGGTAGAATAGTTAGATGGTGATATGGAATAACATGAGGTAGAATAGTTAGATGGTGATATGGAATAACATGAGGTAGAACAGTTAGATGGTGATATGTAATAACATGAGGTAGAACAGTTAGATGGTGATATGGAATAACATGAGGTAGAATTAGATGTTAGATCTAACAAAATGGTGATATGGAATAACATGAGGTAGAACAGTTAGATGGTGATATGGAATAACATGAGGTAGAACAGTTAGATGGTGATATGGAATAACATGAGGTAGAATAGTTAGATGGTGATATGGAATAACACGAGGTAGAACATTTAGATGGTGATATGTAATAACATGGAGTAGAATAGTTAGATGGTGATATGGAATAACATGAGGTAGACCAGTTAGATGGTGATATGTAATAACATGAGGTAGAACAGTTATATGGTGATATGGAATAACATGAGGTAGAATAGTTAGATGGTGATATGGAATAACATGAGGTAGAATAGTTAGATGGTGATATGGAATAACATGAGGTAGACCAGTTAGATGGTGATATGTAATAACATGAGGTAGAACAGTTATATGGTGATATGGAATAACATGAGGTAGAATAGTTAGATGGTGATATGGAATAACATGAGGTAGAACAGTTAGATGGTGATATGGAATAACATGAGGTAGAATAGTTAGATGGTGATATGGAATAACACGAGGTAGAACATTTAGATGGTGATATGTAATAACATGGAGTAGAATAGTTAGATGGTGATATGGAATAACATGAGGTAGAACAGTTATATGGTGATATGGAATAACATGAGGTAGAATAGTTAGATGGTGATATGGAATAACATGAGGTTAGATGGTGATATGGAATAACATGAGGTAGAACAGTTAGATGGTGATATGGAATAACATGAGGTAGAATGGTTATATGGTGATATGGAATAACATGAGGTAGAATAGTTAGATGGTGATATGGAATAACATGAGGTAGAACAGTTAGATGGTGATATGGAATAACATGAGGTAGAATAGTTAGATGGTGATATGGAATAACATGAGGTAGAACATTTAGATGGTGATATGTAATAACATGGAGGTAGAATAGTTAGATGGTGATATGGAATAACATGAGGTAGAACAGTTATATGGTGATATGGAATAACATGAGGTAGAATAGTTAGATGGTGATATGGAATAACATGAGGTAGACCAGTTAGATGGTGATATGGAATAACATGAGGTAGAACAGTTAGATGGTGATATGGAATAACATGAGGTAGAACAGTTAGATGGTGATATGTAATAACATGAGGTAGAATAGTTAGATCTAACTAGATGGTGATATGAAATAACATGATGGTAGAACAGTTAGATGGTGATATGGAATAACATGAGGTAGAACAGTTAGATGGTGATATGGAATAACACGAGGTAGAACATTTAGATGGTGATATGTAATAACATGAGGTAGAATAGTTAGATGTGATATGGAATAACATGAGGTAGAACAGTTAGATGGTGATATGTAATAACATGAGGTAGAACAGTTAGATGGTGATATGGAATAACATGAGGTAGAATAGTTAGATCTAACAAAATGGTGATATGGAATAACATGAGGTAGAATAGTTAGATGGTGATATGGAATAACATGAGGTAGAATAGTTAGATGGTGATATGTAATAACATGAGGTAGAACAGTTAGATGGTGATATGGAATAACATGAGGTAGAACAGTTAGATGGTGATATGGAATAACATGAGGTAGAACAGTTAGATGGTGATATGGAATAACACGAGGTAGAACATTTAGATGGTGATATGTAATAACATGGAGTAGAATAGTTAGATGGTGATATGGAATAACATGAGGTAGACCAGTTAGATGGTGATATGTAATAACATGAGGTAGAACAGTTATATGGTGATATGGAATAACATGAGGTAGAATAGTTAGATGGTGATATGGAATAACATGAGGTAGAATAGTTAGATGGTGATATGGAATAACATGAGGTAGAATAGTTAGATCTAACAAGATGGTGATATGTAATAACATGAGGTAGAATAGTTAAATGGTGATATGGAATAACATGAGGTAGAATAGTTAGATGGTGATATGGAATAACATGAGGTAGAATAGTTAGATGGTGATATGTAATAACAACATGAGGTAGAATAGTTAGATCTAACAAGATGGTGATATGTAATAACATGAGGTAGAATAGTTAAATGGTGATATGGAATAACACGAGGTAGAATAGTTAGATGGTGATATGGAATAACATGAGGTAGAATAGTTAGATGGTGATATGTAATAACATGAGGTAGAATAGTTAGATGGTGATATGGAATAACATGAGGTAGACCAGTTAGATGGTGATATGGAATAACATGAGGTAGAACAGTTAGATGGTGATATGTAATAACAAGAGGTAGAATAGTTAAATGGTGATATGGAATAACATGAGGTAGAACAGTTAGATGGTGATATGTAATAACATGAGCTAGAACAGTTAGATGGGGATATGTAATAACATGAGGTAGAATAGTTAGATGGTGATATGTAATAACATGAGGTAGAATAGTTAGATGGTGATATGTAATAACACGAGGTAGAACAGTTAGATGGTGATATGTAATAACATGAGGTAGAATAGTTAGATCTAACAAGATGGTGATATGTAATAACATGAGGTAGAACAGTTAGATGGTGATATGGAATAACATGAGGTAGAACAGTTAGATGGTGATATGTAATACCATGAGGTAGAAGAGTTAGATGGTTACGTTGGTTATGTAATTAATACTCTAGAATGTCCATTATTCCAGAGGATGATTTGGACGGGATTCGTTTTTTTCCAAACTTCCCCCTGTAATTCATTCTCTACCATGTCATCTGACAGGGACATAGAGATGAGTTAATACAACACTACTACTCTACCATGTCTTCTGACAGGGACATAGAGACTAGTTAATACAACACTACTACTCTACCATGTCTTCTGAAAGGGACATAGAGACTAGTTAATACAACACTACTACTCTACCATGTCATCTGACAGGGACATAGAGACTTGTTAATACAACACTACTACTCTACCATGTCTTCTGACAGGGACATAGAGACTAGTTAATACAACACTACTACTCTACCATGTCATCTGACAGGGACATAGAGACTAGTTAATACATCACTACTACTCTACCATGTCATCTGACAGGGACATAGAGACTAGTTAATACAACACGACCACTGTCTTCTGACAGGGACATAGAGACTAGTTAATACAACACAACTACTCTACCATGTCTTCTGACAGGGACATAGAGACTAGTTAATACAACACTACTACTCTACCATGTCTTCTGACAGGGACATAGAGACTAGTTAATACAACACGACTACTCTACCATGTCATCTGACAGGGACATAGAGACTAGTTAATACAACACTACTACTCTACCATGTCTTCTGACAGGGACATAGAGACTAGTTCAGACAGTCCGATTGACCTATAATGTGGCAGTGCTTATTCATTGTCTCTTCCACCGCTGTCTTTTCCTGGTCCAGTTTGGTGCTAGAGGCTCCATCTCTAGTTCAGCTGCACTTCCCCATCTCTAAAAGCCTGCCTGGCCCTCGGCAGCTGGGCTGGAGAGGGAGGCCATTTGGGCTCATAAAAGATTAATCGGCCCAGAGCTCCCCCTGCTCAGGAAAACGACTTCCCATCCCAGAGTTTTTAAACACTAACCTACGCTAAGATAGTGTAAAGAGGAACAGAACAGGAGTGACTGGGGTTATCATAGTGACTGGCGGTTATTATAGTGACTGGGGTTATTATATTGACTGGGGTTATTATAGTGGCCGGGGTTATGATAGTGACTGGGGCTATTATAGTGACTGGGGTTATCATAGTGACTGGCGGTTATTATAGTGGCTGGGGTTATTATAGTGACAGGGGGTTATTATAGTGGCTGGGGTTATTGTAGTGACAGGGGTTATTATAGTGACTGGGGGTTATTATAGTAACAGAGGGTTATTATAGCGGCTGGGGGTTATTATAGTGCCAGGGGGTTATTATAGTGGCTGGGGGTTATTATAGCGTCCGAGGTTATTATAGTGGCAGGGGGTATTATAGCGACAGGGGGTTATTATAGTGACTGGGGGTTATTATAGTGACCGGGGGTTATTATAGTGGCAGGGGTTAGTATAGTGACTGGGTGTTATTAGAGTGACCGGGGTTATTAGAGTGGCTGGGGGTTATTATAGTGGCAGGGGTTACTATAGTGACTGGGGTTATTATAGTGACTGGGGGTTATTATAGTGGCCGGGGTTATTATAGTGACTGGGGGTTATTATAGTGACTGGAGGTTATTATAGCGACTGGGGTTATTACAGTGACAGGGGGTTATTATCGTGACTGGAGGTTATTATAGCGACTGGGGGTTATTATAGTTGCTGGGGTTATTATAGTGGCTGGGGTTATTATAGCAGCGAGGTGATTATAGTAACAGGGGATTATTATAGTGACTGGGGGTTATTATAGTGACTGGGGGTTATTATAGTGACTGGAGGTTATTATAGCGACTGGGGTTATTATAGTAACAGGGGTTATTATAGTGGCTGGGGTTATTATAGCTGCGAGGTTATTATAGTAACTGGGGTTATTATAGTGACTGGGGTTATTATAGTGGCTGGGGTTATTATAGCAGTGAGGTTATTATAGTAACAGGGGATTATTATAGTGGCTGGGGTTATTATAGCAGCGAGGTTATTATAGTAACAGGGGGTTATTATAGTGACTGGGGGTTATTATAGTGACTGGGGGTTATTATAGTGACTGGGGGTTATTATAGTGACTGGGGGTTATTATAGTGACTGGGGGTTATTATAGTGACTGGGGGTTATTATAGTGACTGGGGGTTATTATAGTGACTGGGGTTTGTATGATCATCTCATGGCTCCCTGAGAGTTACCCCAGCCTGAACCTTGGAGTTGGGAGTTAGGATTTTCTATAGAAGGGAACACCGTGTATTTGGGAATATAATGTATGAGCCCTGGAGGAATGATGATGTATGGAAGCATATGTCAGTCTGGAGGAGAGCGAGGGGAAAGGCTGGATGAGATGGAGGAGTAGTTAGGTAAAGCATTTAGCCCTAATCCTGTGGAACGGGTCTAGAACCTCCAGGTCTCCTGTGGTATTCACACCCATAGACTCATGCATATTTTAGTGTGTGTGTGTGTGTGTGTGTGGGGGGGGGGGCTAAGATACGCATCCAGTGGGAGGGGGTGTTAAGAGCTGAAGTGCCTCACTTAGGAAAAGCTTGCCCCCCCTCTCCCAACCCACCAGCTCTATACTCAATACCCTTAGTCTGGAGGGGAGGGCGGTTCATACACAAAGTGCCCCCCCCCCGGATAGAAGACTGCTCCAGTGTGTGTGTGTGTGCGTGTGTGTGTTTGCGTGTGTGTGTGTGTGTGTGTGTGTGTGTGTGTGTGTGTGTGTGTGTGTGTGTGTGTGTGTGTGCTTCTCCTCCATTTAAGTGGCGTTGTATGGTCCTTCCCCACCTCTATAACTACCCTTCCTACTTTCCAGGGAGACTCACTCAAACACACCAAAGCATTTCCCCCCTCAGGCCAATAGTAGGTCTGGCAGCAGGGCCCCCTGGGACAGCTCCTGGAGTCAACTATGTTGTGATTGATGAGGTTAGCTAATAGCTAGCGCACGTCTGGGCCACGCAGCGCTATTGATTTGAACCCATGCATGGATGATATCCCCTCAGTGTTGAGTGTTGACACAATAGATGACCTAAACATATGACGAGATTATCTGGAAACAGCCTGCGTAACAAATGGCACCCTATTCCCTATGTAGTGCACTACTTTGGACCAGGGTCTTCGTTAAGAGTAGTGGACTGTGTAGGGAATAGGGTGCTTTTTGTAAAGCAGATATACAGTGATTGGGCGGACGGCAGCTGTTACTGTATTATGTAGATCTGAGTGCGTTGTAGCAGCCAAGTCCTCACAGACAATGAGCCAATAGAAAGAGACCTGTGACTGACATGGCTTCATAGTGTTTTAAGCCATGTGTGATTGATATCCTGCTCCTATTTCTTCCATTCATTTCACTTTCAGTACACTTTGATTCCTTTGTGGAAAATATTTACCGTTCACCATTTTGTTTAAAACACAAAACAAATGTTGTTAGTATAAAATAAAACCTATCCAATCCTCATTCCAGTTTCCTTCAGACAGACACAGGCTTTTTAACCAGGTTTAATTTGTCTTCTACTTGATAATGGGTTTTTATCAACACTTGTCTGACTCCTCAGCCCTGCAGTGTGTAGCAGGCACTCTCCTATCGTCAGGTTGGGTGTCTTGAGGACACGTACACTCACACACACCCATATGTGTACACATATCCAATGAGCATGCACACACACACACACACGGCACAGCCACGCACGCACGCACGAACAAATCTGCACTGCACCTGTTCTTAACGCAAATAACGCAAAATAAATGTGCATATCTAATGACGCACACACACACACACACACACACACACACACACACACACACACACACACACACACACACACACACACACACACACACACACACACACACACACACACACACACACACACACACACACACACACACTGCCACACAAATGAATGTGTTGTGATGGCCACATTACTTCCACACCCCTGACATTATTGTGTTGATGTTGATCACAATAAAGGGACTCTGTCTTCTATCCCCAATGTCACAGCCTATCACAACACTGCAACTCACAACACAGCATTTCACAACACTGCCTATCACAACACTGCAACTCACAACACAGCATTTCACAACACTGCCTATCACAACACTGCAACTCACAACACAGCCCATCACAACAATGCCTATCACAACACTGCCTATCACAACAGTGCCTATCACAACACTGCCTATCACAACACTGCCTATCACAACACTGCCTATCACAACACTGCCTATCACAACACTGCCTATCACAACAGTGCCTATCACAACACAGCCTATCAAAAAACAACCTATCACAACACAGTTTATAACCACACAGTCTATCACAACACAGCCCATCACAACACAGCCTATCACAACACTGCCTCCAGGCCTTGCTGTGATAAATCAATGTCAGTAAACCCCCAGGCAGACTCCCCTTCCCCACTCTACTGGTCAGGGCCGGATTGGTAGGTACAGTAGTCAACCTCCCTCTGCTGCGGCTCCCAAAAGGTCAAGGGTTAAGCACAATGGAGAGGGGGAATGATTTCTTCTGCCTCGCCCCCAGGGCAGGACCCTAACACACAACGCAACACTCATGATTGGTTTATGTATGCATGAGCTCCCACCAATTATGAGCACAATGAAGTGTGTCATTGTGGTGGTTATGGTCTCTCCTCCTCTTCCTCTTCCTCCTCCACCGCCGCCGCCACAGTTGTTGAGTTATGGAGTGTATATACAGCACAGCTCCTATGCATACTGTATGTGTATGAGGCCTGTTGTACATTAAGGCCTCTATTAGGAGTCACTCAGTAGACGGGACATTTACCTCTAGGCTGTGGCCATAGCAATGCTGGGTGTCAGTGTGGCTGTGGGCTGTGTGCACGTGTGTTTGGGTTAGAGAGATAGAAAGAGAGAGAGAGAGAGAGAGAGAGAGAGAGAGTGTGTGTGTGTGTGTGTGTGTGTGTGTGCCAGTCTCTCCCCCACTAATAAGACCACCACAGCAGTGACACAGTGGCAGCGGGTGAGGAGCAGCAGCGAGGAGCAGCAGAGAGGAGAGCTGTGGTGAAATCACCCAGCGACACTCAGCTTAATGAGGTGACCCCTCAGGGGGTCACGACACTGACCACAGCAATTAAAGCTGCAAACGGGAAGGGGTCACTGTGAGGGTGTGTGTCTGTGTGTGTGTGTGGCGTAGCGAGGGGCTAAGGAAGAGAGACAGAATAGGGAGTCTCCGAGTCTTTACCTGTGATTGTGGGATGTGTGTTTTTTTGGTGTGTGTGTTGCATCCTCAGTCATCCACTGTGTGTGTGTGGCATCCTCAGTCATCCACTGTGTGTGTGTGGCATCCTCAGTCATCCACTGTGTGTGTGTGGCATCCTCAGTCATCCACTGTGTGTGTTGCATCCTCAGTCATCCACTGTGTGTGTGTTGCATCCTCAGTCATCCACTGTGTGTGTGTGGCATCCTCAGTCATCCACTGTGTGTGTGTGGCATCCTCAGTCATCCACTGTGTGTGTGTTGCATCCTCAGTCATCCACTGTGTGTGTGTGGCATCCTCAGTCATCCACTGTGTGTGTGTTGCATCCTCAGTCATCCACTGCGTGTGTGTGGCATCCTCAGTCATCCACTGTGTGTGTGTTGCATCCTCAGTCATCCACTGTGTGTGTGTGGCATCCTCAGTCATCTACTGTGTGTGTGGCATCCTCAGTCATCCACTGTGTGTGTGGCATCCTCAGTCATCCACTGTGTGTGTTGCATCCTCAGTCATCTACTGTGTGTGTGTTGCATCCTCAGTCATCTACTGTGTGTGTGGCATCCTCAGTCATCCACTGTGTGTGTGTGGCATCCTCAGTCATCTACTGTGTGTGTGTTGCATCCTCAGTCATCTACTGTGTGTGTGTTGCATCCTCAGTCATCTACCGTGTGTGTCAGTACATAGTATCTCTGGTGGTTAATATTTAACATGGTGTCCCCCTCAGACCAGCCAGAGTAGAGCCAGAGTTTGTGTCTGTGTCTGTGCTTGTGTCTCTGTCTCTGTGTGTGGCTCCTTACTAATGCATTAAGATATGGGCCTGGGCCCTAAGGGCTCCCTTTTCTCTCTCCTTTTCTCTCTCCTTTTCTCTCTCCTTTTCTCTCTCTCTCTCTCTCTCTCTCTCTCTCTCCCCCTGTCTCCCTCTCTCCCTGTCTCTCTCTCTCTCTTTCACTCTCTCTGTCTCTCTCTTTGTCTCTCTCTTTTCTCACACCATGTGGCATCTGACCTCTGTGTTGTCCATGCCATAGCCTCAGGGTGGATAGAGAGAGACAGTGACCAGTGTGTCTCAGTCAAACCAATAGTCCCTGTCTTTCTCATTATACAGAGACGCTGTAGCTCATCAGAGGGAGAAAAATATTAGATTTCATTATGACATTCTCATTCCTTCTGTCTTTTATCGAAATACATTTCAGAAAAGTAAACTTCACTTTAGGGTTTGAGAGATTATTTTATGACAGACTGGAGTTTTAGTTGCATTATCGAAGAGACCGTCTATATGGGGATAAAACACACACACACACGCACGCACGCACGCACACACACACACACACACACACACACACACACACACACACACACACACACACACACACACACACACACACACACACACACACACACACACACACACACACACACACACACACACACACACACACACACACACACACACACACACACACACACTGGAGCAGATGCACAGGTATTTAATTAGTGTTGACCGCAGCTGTCTCTCTTCGTTACCGAGACGAGGCGTTGCTAAACTTCTGAACACTCCACCCCCTCACCCTCCACCCCTCAACCCGACCATGTGTTTGAGGG
>NC_088238.1:13193616-13221116 GCF_036934945.1 Oncorhynchus masou masou | reverse complement strand
AATGTGTGTGTTGTGTGTGTGTGTGTGTTGTGTGTGTGTGTGTGTGTGTGTTTGGACATCTGTCTGTCACTCTTTCTCTCATTTGTTTGTCTGTCTGTCCGTCTGTCCATCCATCTGTCCATCCATCTGTCCATCCGTCAGAACCCTAGCCACACAAATTATTATTATTATTATTTTTTAAACATTTATTTAACGAGGAAAGTCAGTTAAGAATAACGTCTTATTTACAATTAACAACCCTTTTTCTCTCTGGCCCTGAGCCCTTCTGCCTTTATTGCCACACATGCTGTCTATATTTCATCTGGGAGGACTGTCCTCTCAGTCTATATTTCATTAGGAGGGACTGTCCTCTCAGTCTATATTTCATTAGGAGGTGCTGTCCTCTCAGTCTATAGGCAACAACAAATTCAATCACTTTTAGACAATTTCCTGGGTAAAACGTTCCACTGTAATAGTGAAGGTGTAAACTTGGCAGTAGAAAATCTTAACAGTATATTTGACCTCTCAGCTTCCCTATCAAATCTAAAAATCTCAAATAGAAAACCGAAGAAAATTAACAACAACGACAAATGGTTTGATGAAGAATGAAAAAATCTAAGAAAGAAATTGAGAAACCTGTCCAACCAAAAACATAGAGACCCGGAAAACCTGAGTCTACGCATTCACTATGGTGAATCACTAAAACAATACAGAAATACACTACGGAAAAAGAAGGAACAGCATGTCAGAAATCAGCTCAATGTAATTGAAGAATCCATAGACTCTAACCACTTCTGGGAAAATTGGAAAACACTAAACAAACAACAACACAGAGAATTATCTATCCAAAATGGAGATGTATGGGTAAACCACTTCTCCAATCTTTTTGGCTCTATAACAAAGAATATAGAGCAAAAACATATACATGATCAAATACAGATCTTAGAATCAACTATTAAAGACTACCAGAACCCACTGGATTCTCCAATTACATTGAATGAGTTACAGGACAAAATAAAAACCCTCCAACCCAAAAAGGCCTGTGGTGTTGATGGTATCCTCAATGAAATGATCAAATATACAGACAACAAATTCCAATTGGCTATACTAAAACTCTTTAACATCATCCTTAGCTCTGGCATCTTCCCCAATATTTGGAACCAAGGACTGATCACCCCAATCCACAAAAATGGAGACAAATTTAACCCCAATAACTACCGTGGAATATGCGTCAACAGTAACCTTGGGAAAATCCTCTGCATTATCATTAACAGCAGACTCGTACACTTCCTCAATGAAAACAATGTACTGAGCAAATGTCAAATTGGCTTTTTACCAAATTACCGTACAACAGACCATGTATTCACCCTGCACACCCTAATTGACAACCAAACAAACCAAAACAAAGGCAAAGTCTTCTCATGCTTTGTTGATTTCAAAAAAGCCTTCGACTCAATTTGGCATGAGGGTCTGCTATACAAACTGATGGAAAGTGGTGTTGGGGGTAAAACATACCACATCATAAAATCCATGTACACAAACAACAAGTGTGCGGTTAATATTGGCAAAAAACACACACATTTCTTCAAACAGGGTTGTGGGGCTAGACAGGGATGCAGCTTAAGCCCCACCCTCTTCAACATATATATCAACGAACTGGCGCGGGCACTAGAAAAGTCTGCAGCACCCGGCCTCACCCTACTAGAATCTGAAGTCAAATGTCTGCTGTTTGCTGATGATCTGGTGCTTCTGTCACCAACCAAGGAGGGCCTACAGCAGCACCTAGATCTTATGCACAGATTCTGTCAGACCTGGGCCCTGACAGTAAATCTCAGTAAGACCAAAATAATGGTGTTCCAATAAAGGTACAGTCACCAGGACCACAAATACAAATTCCATCTAGACACTGTTGCCCTAGAGCACACAAAAAAATATATATACCTTGGCCTAAACATCAGCGCCACAGGTAACTTCCACAAAGCTGTGAACGATCTGAGAGACAAGGCAAGAAGGGCATTCTATGCCATCAAAAGGAACATAAATTTCAACATACCAATTAGGATTTGGCTAAAAATACTTGAATCCGTCATAGAGCCCATTGCACTTTATGGTTGTGAGGTCTGGGGTCCGCTCACCAACCAAGACTTCACAAAATGGGACAAACACCAAATTGAGACTCTGCACGCAGAATTCTGCAAAAATATCCCCTGTGTACAACGTAGAACACCAAATAATGCATGCAGAGCAGAATTAGGCCGATACCCACTAATTATCAAAATCCAGAAAAGAGCTGTTAAATTCTATAACCACCTAAAAGGAAGCGATTCCCAAACCTTCCACAACAAAGCCATCACCTACAGAGAGATGAACCTGGAGAAGAGTCCCCTAAGCAAGCTGGTCCTGGGGCTCTGTTCACAAACACACCCTACAGAGCCCCATGACAGCAGCACAATTAGACCCAACCAAATCATGAGAAAACAAAAAGATAATTACCTGACACATTGGAAAGAATTAACAAAAAAACAGAGCAAACTAGAATGCTATTTGGCCCTACACAGAGAGTACACAGCGGCAGAATACCTGACCACTGTGACTGACCCAAAATTAAGGAAAGCTTTGACTATGTACAGACTCAGCGAGCATAGCCTTGCTATTGAGAAAGGCCGCCGTAGGCAGACATGGCTCTCAAGAGAAGACAGGCTATGTGCTCACTGCCCACAAAATGAGGTGGAAACTGAGCTGCACTTCCTAACCTCCTGCCCAATGTATGACCATATTAGAGAGACATATTTCCCTCAGATTACACAGATCCACAAAGAATTCGAAAGCAAATCCAATTTTGAAAAACTCCCATATCTACTGGTTGAAATTCCACAGTGTGCCATCAGAGCAGCAAGATTTGTGACCTGTTGCCACGAGAAAAGGGCAACCAGTGAATTACACGCACCATTGTAAATACAACCCATATCTATGCTTATTTATTTTATCTTGTGTCCTTAACCATTTGTACATTGTAAAAACACTGTATATATATATATATAATATGACATTTGTAATGTCTTCATTGTTTTGAAACTTCTGTATGTGTGATGTCTACTGTTAATTTTTATTGTTTATTTCACTGTATATATTATCTACCTTACTTGCTTTGGCAATGTTAACACATGTTACCCATGCCAATAAAGCCCCTTGAATTGAATTGAGAGAGAGAGAGGGAGAGAGAGAGAGAGGGAAAAACAAAGAGAAGAGGAGCGTGAACACACTGGATACCATTTAATGTCCCCTGAGTGCATGTCTACCTGACAAACCCACCTGGAGAACTTTAGACATCCCTCCCTCTCCCCATACCATTTTCCCTCCTCATCTCTCCTCCCCGCCTCTTCTTCCTCTCTCCCCCCTCTTCTTCCCTACTCTCTCCTCCTTGTCTCTTCTTCCTCCCTCTCCCCTCCTCTTCCCTCCTCTCTCTTCTCATTGTCTCTTCTTCCTCCCTCTCCCCTCTTCTTCCCTCCTCTCTCTCCTCATTGTCTCTTCTTCCTCCCTCTCCCCTCCTCTTTTCTATTCTCTCTCCTCCATGCCTCCACTTCCTCCATCTCCCCTCCTCTTTTCTATTCTCTCTCCTCCATGCCTCCACTTCCTCCATGCCTCCACTTCCTCCATCTCCTCTTCCCTCCTCTTCTTCCTCCTCTCCCTCTTCTTCCCTCCTCTTCTTCCCTGCCTCCTCTCCCTCTCCCTCCTCTTCCCTCCTCTCTCCTCCCTGCCTCCTCTTCCTCCCTCTCCCCTCTTCTTCCCTCCTCTCTCTCCTCCCTGCCTTTTCTTCCTCCCTCTCCCCTCCCCTCCTCTTCCCTCCTCTCTCTCCTCCCTGCCTCTTCTTACTCCCTCTCCCCTCTTCTTCCCTACTCTCTCTCCTCCTTGTCTCTTCTTCCTCCCCCTCCCATCCTCTTCCCTCCTCTCTCTTCTCCTTGTCTCTTCTTCCTCCCTCTCCCCTCTTCTTCCCTCCTCTCTCCTCCTTGTCTCTTCTTCCTCCCTCTCCCCTCCTCTTCTCTATTCTCTCTCCTCCCTGCCTCCTCTTCCTCCCTCTCCCCCTTCTTCCCTCCCCTCTCTCTTCCATGTCTCTTCTTCCTCCCTCTCCCCTCCTCTTCCCTCTTCTCTCTCCTCACTGCCTCCTCTTCCTCCCTCTCCCCTCTTCTTCCCTCCTCTCTCTCCTCCCTGCCTCTTCTATCTCCCTCTCCCCTCCTCTTCCCTCTTCTCTCTCCTCCCTGCCTCCTCTTCCACCATCTCCCCTCTTCTTCCCTCCTCTCTCGCCGCCCTGCCTCTTCTTCCTCCCTCTCCCCTCCCCTCCTCTTCCCTCCTCTCTCTCTTCCCTGCCTCTTCTTCCTCCCTCTACCCTCCTCTTCCCTCCTCTCTCTCCTCCCTGCCTCTTCTTACTCCCTCTCCCCTCTCCTCCCTCCTCCCCCTCCTTCCTCCCTCCGGTGCCCGGCCCGCTGTTGTTATTGTCAATTATATCAAATTGACAGGTAATTACCACCATTCTAGGAGCAATCATCAGTGTCTGTGAATTAAATGATGTAAATCCTACAGGTAATTAGTTCTAGCCACTGTCGGGGTAAAAGAGGAGAGAGAGGGAACATCTCGGGCCTCCATAGAAAAAACAGGCGAGGAAGAAGCTCTTAGCTCTTAAGACCCTCTTCGCCGCCCCCTCCTCCCCAAAATGATCCCCCTTCTTCTTCCTCCTGCTGTGTTTATTTAACATCTCCTTCAATTTGGCAGCGCTCGTCTCGGAGTCCGTCTTCTGTCAGCCGCACACCTCATCCAAACAACACCCATCTGTTGCACTTTAATCAACATTTCATCATTTTCTTCTTCATGGACTTTTTCTCCCTCCCCCCTCTCCCCTCCTCCCATCTCTTATCTTCAGTTGAAATTGAAACAAATTCCCAGGAAGCCAGATATGTCATGGAAGGAACACTACCGGGTACATTTTGATTATGAGATAATGTGATGGTTGGCCCCAGTAGAATAGACCTATTCTCTACGCTAAAAGGGTTGTGACCCCATGTAGTGTCGTCATAATGGATGGTAGTGGAACAGGGAGGCGACGATCCCCACAGTAGCCCAGCCTCGGTGCACCGTATCTGGGTATCCAGGGCCCCTGTATTGATTTCTCCTTCCCAGTAAGGCAGGCCTAATCCAGGGTAAGTGGCAGCCTCTGCTGATCAATGGACATCCAGGAACGCCCTTGGCTGCAGACGAGGCCAGGGATTGATGTGTTGTTCTAGCAGAATTAGTGTGGCTCTTTAATATTGTTGTAGCCACCAAACGCATCAATAAAGCCCTATTCTTTGGTGATTACTGATATTCTACTCTGATTCCCAACGCAATCAGGTACGACTAGACCCCAGGAGAGACCAGATCAAGACTCTCACCTCACTTCTCCTTGGTTTATGGCTAGTAGTTACTTGCTCTTGGCTAATGGTTCATAGTTTTGGAGGTAAAAGCATGGTTTAGTTGGTTTAGAATCAAGATGGTGGTGTTTCTAAAGACCAAAAAAGACAAACAGACCTTTCTCCGGACACTCCCCAGAATTTCTTCAACTCCAACTGTTTCTTTCTCAGTGGTCTGCTCAGGCTCTTGGACTTCCACAGACCCAGCCCCGGCGTGGGAACTAGCCACGTTTGGGGTCTGAACTACCAGACTCTCCCTGAGACCGTGGATCTAAGTCACACGTCCAGTCTGTCTCCTCTCACCCCATAAGAAGCCAAGCTAAAAGAACCAGAGCCCCAGAGTTTACACACACGACATGGCTCTGCTCTAAACAGGGAAGAAATAGTGCTTCCTGATGACACAGAGACAAAGGAGTGTTTGGACGAGCTGCTTACTCTCCTCCTTTCATGCCAATGAGGCCCCACACCAACTATAGTCTGATACTCCTATTAAACTCCTGACTAAACGTTGCAGGAAAGTTTGAGAAAAGGTTTGAGCGTCTTTTTGCTAAAGTTATCAGCACATCAGCGTCTAATACGAACTACGGTACTTTGATATGTTGCAGAATTGTTTTTAATTACGTTTTGCTGATGTTATTAGCAGGTTAGCCTCTGCTGGCTTACAGCAGGCTATGGGGACAGCCACAGAGCATTGGAACCAGAAAAGGTGATCCTATGGGGACAGCCACAGAGCGTTGGAACCAGAAAGGGTTCTCCTATGGGGACAGCCACAGAGCGTTGCAACCAGAAAGGGTTCTCCTATGGGGACAGCCACAGAGCGTTGTAACCAGAAAGGGTTCTCCTATGGGGACAGCCACAGAGGGTTGCAACCAAAAGGGTTCTCCTATGGGGAGAGCCGCAGAGTGTTGGAACCAGAAAGGGTTCTCCTATGGGGAGAGCCGCAGAGCATTGGAACCAGAAAGGGTTCTCCTAGGGGGAGAGCCGCAGAGCGTTGGAACCAGAAAGGGTTCTCCTAGGGGGAGAGCCGCAGAGTGTTGGAACCAGAAAGGGTTCTCCTAGGGGAGAGCCGCGGAGCATTGGAACCAGAAAGGGTTCTCCTAGGGGGAGAGCCGCAGAGTGTTGGAACCAGAAAGGGTTCTCCTAGGGGGAGAGCCGCAGAGTGTTGGAACCAGAAAGGGTTCTCCTATGGGGAGAGCCGCGGAGCATTGGAACCAGAAAGGGTTCTCCTAGGGGGAGAGCCGCGGAGCATTGGAACCAGAAAGGGTTCTCCTATGGGGAGAGCCGCGGAGCATTGGAACCAGAAAGGGTTCTCCTAGGGGAGAGCCGCAGAGTGTTGGAACCAGAAGGGTTCTCCTATGGGGAGAGCCGCGGAGCATTGGAACCAGAAAGGGTTCTCCTATGGGGAGAGCCGCAGAGTGTTGGAACCAGAAAGGGTTCTCCTATGGGGAGAGCCGCAGAGTGTTGGAACCAGAAAGGGTTCTCCTAGGGGGAGAGCCGCAGAGTGTTGGAACCAGAAAGGGTTTTTTATGGGGAGAGCCGCAGAGTGTTGGAACCAGAAAGGGTTCTCCTAGGGGGAGAGCCGCAGAGCCCTTTTGGAACCCTGTTTTCTACGTGGAGAGGGCTCGCCGTGCTGGAAACCTTTTAGCAGCCATTGATGTTTCTCCCCCACCAAAGCTCATCCATTAAGGATGTGAACTCAGGGTCACCGAGAGCCACAGCACATTAAACTGTGTTTTGACTGCAACGCCTGCCCACCTTTTATCTGCAGGCCTTGAGGGCCGGCGCCACTTAAAAGGACCGCCGAGGATACGGGAGGGTACGGCGTGTACAGCAGGTCTTCTCAGCGCCACACATCGCTCTTAGCTCAGAATACAGGGCTCTGAATCTCAGGGCATACAGGTTTGATTGCTACACTGGATACAATGTAAGAGCATTAGAGACTCTCCAACTATGGTCTGGGTCAATGAGAGCTGAACAGCTGGGTCACAGACTACAGAGGGCTGTTTGTGAGTCACACTGAACGTATTTAGAAAGATCTAACATAGAAAAATGGTTAGCAGAGGTGGGAGAATGTCCGTCACTCATGCCTGAGAATTGCATTTCGAGAAATGTCCTCTTAGCAATAGAAGGCACATGGTCTTGAACATGCCTGCCAGAGTCTTTGTATGGTGACATTCGCACCAGACCAAAACAGTCCTCTTCTTCTCTGCGGAACAAATGAAAAGAAACAGCCGTTAAAATAAACTTCCATTGCCCAACTGAATGTTCCTAGCTGCTCCACGTAGCTCCTGTAAAACACACAAACACAAGCAAACAGAAATGCGTGCCCAGACCAGGCCCTGTTACAGCGGACATTGATTAATAAAGGCTGCCCACGGACAAAGAGGGCCATGCAAATGAATGGTGGGAGAGGCCAGAGAGGCCGGAGAGGTGGTAGAAATCTGGAGCTTTCAGATAAAAATCCCCAGCACTCTGCATTCAACTAATTATCCTCAGAGCCTCGTCAGGCCTGAGACCAGCAGATTCATTTGGAGATACGCCCCCAGAGGGTCGCCCAGCGAACAGACATGCATATTTATATACACTTCTGCAGAGGTGTGTGAGAGAGAGACAGAGTGTGTGTGTGTGCCTGTGTGTGTGCATTTGTTTATGTGTGTGTCTGTGTGTGTGTTTGCAGTCGAGTGGGAAAACAGGAGGGGGGGGGGGCAAAGAGGGGGGCTGCTAGCAGGCAGGATCCCCCCTAGGGGGAGCGTTGATTAATGAATCACATCTTTTTAACCCGAGGCGCTGCGCCTTCTTTTCACAGCAACGCACACAGCCAGCTCAGCCACATGTCAGCCAACCAGGCAGACAAGGCTGAGGCAACACGAGGGTGGGAGGACTCCTCATGGTCATGGCTGCAGAGCTCTGGGCTGCGAGAGAATGGGCTCAGACGAGAGCACACTAGGAAATAATGAGGCAATGCAAATGCAATGTTGTTTGATTTCAGCCAAAGGGTGTTTATTGCTCTCGTACATCAACAAAGTCCTTAGTTAATGGTGTTGTCGTTGTTGCTTGGAATAACGTGTTCATATGTGTGTGCTGTTGAACAGTTATAAACATGATGTCACCAATGTCATCTGATTTGGCTTCTTCAACCTCAGTGTTGTCAGTTATTTCAGGGGTTCTCTGGAGTCCAATGAACACCACGCTAATGGTTCTCTCCTCTCTTCTTCCCTCTCTTCTATGGTGAACAATGAACACCACGCTAATGGTTCTCTCCTCTCTTCTTCCCTCTCTTCTATGCTGAACGATGAACACCACGCTAATGGTTCTCTCCTCTCTTCTTCCCTCTCTTCTATGGTGAACGATTAACACCACGCTAATGGTTCTCTCCTCTCTTCGTCCCTCTCTTCTATGCTGAACGATGAACACCACGCTAATGGTTCTCTCCTCTCTTCTTCCCTCTCTTCAATGCTGAACGATGAACACCACGCTAATGGTTCTCTCCTCTCTTCTTCCCTCTCTTCTATGCTGAACAATGAACACCACGCTAATGGTTCTCTCCTCTCTTCTTCCCTCTCTTCTATGCTGAACGATGAACACCACGCTAATGGTTCTCTCCTCTCTTCTTCCCTCTCTTCTATGGTGAACGATGAACACCACGCTAATGGTTCTCTCCTCTCTTCTTCCCTCTCTTCTATGATGAACGATGAACACCACGCTAATGATTCTCTCCTCTCTTCTTCCCTCTCTTCTATGGTGAACGATGAACACCACGCTAATGGTTCTCTCCTCTCTTCTTCCCTCTCTTCTATGGTGAACGATGAACACCACGCTAATGGTTCTCTCCTCTCTTCTTCCCTCTCTTCTATGCTGAACGATGAACACCACGCTAATGGTTCTCTCCTCTCTTCTTCCCTCTCTTCTATGGTGAACGATGAACACCACGCTAATGGTTCTCTCCTCTCTTCTTCCCTCTCTTCTATGCTCGATGAACACCACGCTAATGGTTCTCTCCTCTCTTCTTCCCTCTCTTCTATGTGCGATGAACACCACGCTAATGGTTCTCTCCTCTCTTCTTCCCTCTCTTCTATGCTGAACGATGAACACCACGCTAATGGTTCTCTCCTCTCTTCTTCCCTCTCTTCTATGGTGAACGATTAACACCACGCTAATGGTTCTCTCCTCTCTTCTTCCCTCTCTTCTATGGTGAACGATAACACCACGCTAATGGTTCTCTCCTCTCTTCTTCCCTCTCTTCTATGGTGAATGATGAACACCACGCTAATGGTTCTCTCCTCTCTTCTTCCCTCTCTTCTATGGTGAACGATGAACACCACGCTAATGGTTCTCTCCTCTCTTCTTCCCTCTCTTCTATGCTGAACGATGAACACCACGCTAATGGTTCTCTCCTCTCTTCTTCCCTCTCTTCTATGGTGAACAATGAACACCACGCTAATGGTTCTCTCCTCTCTTCTTCCCTCTCTTCTATGCTGAACGATGAACACCACGCTAATGGTTCTCTCCTCTCTTCTTCCCTCTCTTCTATGGTGAACGATGAACACCACGCTAATGGTTCTCTTCTCTTCTTCCCTCTCTTCTATGGTGAACTGAACACCACGCTACTGGTTCTCTCCTCTCTTCTTCCCTCTCTTCTATGGTGAACGATGAACACCACGCCACTCAGTCTCAGCTTCCTCTCTTCTATGGTGAACGATCACCACGCTAATGGTTCTCTCCTCTCTTCTTCCCTCTTCTATGGTGAACGATTTACACCACGCTAATGGTTCTCTCCTCTCTTCTTCCTTCCCTCTCTTCTATGGTGAACGATGAACACCACGCTAATGGTTCTCTCCTCTCTTCTTCCCTCTCTTCTATGGTGAACGATGAACACCACGCTAATGGTTCTCTCCTCTCTTCTTCCCTCTCTTCTATGGTGAACAATGAACACCACGCTAATGGTTCTCTCCTCTCTTCTCTGCCACTTCTATGCTCGATGAACACCACGCTATTTCTCTCCTCTCTTCTCTCTCTTCTATGGTGAACGATGAACACCACGCTAATGGTTCTCTCCTCTCTCTTCCCTCTCTTCTATGGTCGATGAACACCACGCTAATGGTTCTCTCCTCTCTTCTTCCCTCTCTTCTATGGTGAACACCACGCTAATGGTTCTCTCCTCTCTTCTCCTCTCTTCTATGCTGTCTGGTTCTCCTCTGCTTGTTCCTCTCTTCTATGCTGAACACCACGCTAATGGTTCTCTCCTCTCTCTTCCCTCTCTTCTATGCTGAACTGAACACCACGCTAATGGTTCTCTCCTCTCTTCTTCCCTCTCTTCTATGCTGAACAATGAACACCACGCTAATGGTTCTCTCCTCTCTTCTTCTCTCTCTCAATGAACACCACGCTAATGGTTCTCTCCTCTCTTCTTCCCTCTCTTGGTGAACGATGAACACCACGCTAATGGTTCTCTCCTCTCTTCTTCCCTCTCTCTATGGTGAACGATGAACACCACGCTAATGGTTCTCTCTCTCTTCTTCCCTCTCTTCTCGATGAACACCACGCTAATGGTTCTCTTCTTCTCCTCTCTTCTATGTGAACGATGAACACCAGCTGTTCTCTCCTCTTCTTCCCTCTCTTCTATGGTGAACGATGCTAATGGTTCTCTCCTCTCTTCTTCCCTCTCTTCTATGGTGAACGATGAACACCACGAATGTTCTCTCCTCTCTTCTTCCCTCTCTTCTATGTGAACGATGAACACCACGCTAATGGTTCTCTCCTCTCTTCTTCCCTCTCTTCTATGGTGAACAATCCCACGCTAGCTCTCCTCTCTTCTTCCCTCTCTTCTAGCTGAACGATGAACACCACGCTAATGGTTCTCTCCTCTCTTCTTCCTCTCTTCTATGGTGAACGATGAACACCACGCTAATGGTTCTCTCCTCTCTTCTTCCCTCTCTTCTATGTCACACCACGCTAGTTCTCCCTCTCTTCTTCCCTCTCTTCTATGGTGAACCACCACGCTAATGGTTCTCTCCTCTCTCTTCCCTCTCTTCTATGGTGAACGATGAACACCACGCTAATGGTTCTCTCCTCTCTTCTTCCCTCTCTTCTATGCTGAAATGAACACCACGCTAATGTTCTCTCCTCTCTTCTTCCCTCTTCTATGCTGAACGATGAACACCACGCTAATGGTTCTCTCCTCTCTCTTCCCTCTCTTCTATGGTGAACGATGAACACCACGCTAATGGTTCTCTCCTCTCTTCTTCCCTCTCTTCTATGGTGAACATTAACACCACGCTAATGGTTCTCTCCTCTCTTCTTCCCTCTCTTCTATGGTGAACGATGAACACCACGCTAATGGTTCTCTCCTCTCTTCTTCCCTCTCTTCTATGGTGAACGATGAACACCACGCTAATGGTTCTCTCCTCTCTTCTTCCCTCTCTTCTATGGTGAACGATGAACACCACGCTAATGGTTCTCTCCTCTCTTCTTCCCTCTCTTCTATGGTGAACGATGAACACCACGTAATGTTCTCTGTCTCTTCTTCCCTCTCTTCTATGTGAACGATGAACACCACGCTAATGCCTCCTCTCTTCTTCCCTCTCTATGGTGAACGATGAACACCACGCTGATTCTCTCCTCTCTTCTTCCCTCTCTTCTATGGGACACGATGAACACCACGCTGTGTTCTCTCCTGCTTCTTCCCTCTCTTCTATGCTGAGTCTGAACACCACACTAATAATTGTCTCCTCTCTTCTTCCCTCTCTTCTATGATGAACGATGGCCGCCCCTCCATGGTGCTCCCCTCAAATGACTCCCCCTCTAACCAGGTATGTGATGGAACTGTTCTTTTCAATGTCCTATATTTATGTCAGCAGGTCACAGTGCCACAGACTTTCCATTGGACATGAAGGCAGGCACCAGACATCTGTATATTGCAATTTAAACCCCACCAACGTGGCATGTATACCACCAGTGTCAGGTAAACACACTCAGTTTACATTCCTGACGTTGACAATGGCAGTGACAGTCAGTGACGGTCCCAGAGTTGAGGTACTACTCTCATGTCCTCTGTCTGTCCTGCTGGCCCAGGGGTTGATCACTATGCAGCTGGCAGAATGCAGCGCGTCAGCATCCTGGCATCCGCTCTCTGTTTAGAGCTTCTGCCACTGTCTCCCTCTCTCTGCCAGCCTGGTAGCTCTGCCACTACAGTCTGACAGCCATTTGGGTTGTTGGGCAGGGAATGAGTGTTGTTGGCTAATTACACGTGTCTCTCATGCCTCTCTCTCCTCTCACATCTCTCTCTCTCTCAGATCTCTGGAGTCCTCGAGGGGACACATTTGCATGTTTATCTCTCTCTCTCTCTCTCTCTGTCTCTCTCTCTCTCTCTCTGCTCTCTCTCCCTCTCTCTCTCTCTCTCATATAACACACAGTACTACAGTGCACTCACACACTGTCTCTCTCTCTCTCTCTCTCTCTCGCACTCTCACACACTCTGAAACTTTCTTTCTCTCTCTCTTTGCATTGAGGTCTTTCTCTTCTTGGTGTCTTCTCCTCTCTCTCTTACGCGGCTCTCTTTTCTCTCTCTCTCTCTCTCTCTCTCTCTCTCTCTCTCTCTCTCTTTATCTCTTTTCTCTCTCTCAGCTCTGTCTTTCTGTCTTTTCCAGTCCTCTTCTCTCTCTCTCCTAATGCTCTTTCTTTCTTTCGTTCTAACTGCTTTCTTTCTCTCTCTCATCTTTCTCTATCTCTCTCCCCTCCACCCCCTTATCTTTCTCTCTGTGTGTGAGTGTTCCGGTCCAGATGGGTAAACCACAGTGTGACTAATGAATTGTCTCCCATCCCCACCGTGTTATAACCCCACCTCCCAGCTCTCCCAGCTCTCCCAGCTTCCATGGCCTGCCTCACAACACACAGTACCATAGAGGTGAACCAGCCTGTCTGACAGCCACTGGGTTAACAGTTTTTATGTCATTAAAAGAGCCTTGTCGCCATCCCATCAAATGAAAGAGCAGGGCCAACAATGTAGTTGATACGTGTGTGTGTGACAGTAGGCTAGTGTTTGTGTGTGTGTGTGACTCTGTGTGTGTGTGACTGAGCCTGTCTGAGTGTGTAGGCCTATGGAGATATGAAGGGACACAGTACATCACTGTGTCCCACTGTTGTGGCAGTGTGTATTGGTCTGAAATGAGGCTGGTCCTCGATGATAGTGCCCTGTCATCCTAAACCAGACCACTGTAAGGCTAGTGACTGATACCTCAGGGCATTGGCAGGACTGTTTACTATCAAACACTGGCTCCCTCCTCTGTGGGAACATTGGCCTGTCACATCTCTGTGTTGGCTGGCTCAGGGGACACATTATGATTTACATTTGCATGTTTATTGTTTGCGTGATGTGTTTGCTTGGTGTGTGTGCGTCCGTGTTCTTAACATTGGTGATGTTCTCTCAGACTATGCCTCCCCATTCTTAACATTACTACAGTGCACACACACACACATGCACGCACATTGGTGATGTTCGCACAATCACACACACTGAAACACACACGTCTCTTTGCATTGGTGATGGTGTCTCCCCTGGTTACGCGGCGTGGGCCTTGGGAGAGGGCTTAACTCAATAAGTGATGTCTCTTTATCTCTTTCCCATAGCCTGTATGTCTGTCTATTCCATCCATTGGATCAGAATGTCCCTGGTCAACTGCCTGATCCTTACACATTGGTGATGTTAGCTGCAATTTCAACAGACTTTGGCTGCTGAATATAATAGAGGCATTGTCTGATGGTCCTTGCCCTATCCGACTGTAGATACGTGATGACAGTAGGCTAGTGGAGGACATTGAGCTAATCTTTGTTGAACTACACGTCAACATTTCCACTGCAAAGTTACAGTGAAGTGCCTTAAAGCATGAATCCCATTCTGTTGGTGATGTTCTTGCAGACTTCCTGATTCTTAACATTGATGATGTTCTCTCAGACTGCCTGATTCTTAGCATTGGTGATGTTCTTGCAGACTTCCTGATTCTTAGCATTGGTGATGTTCTCTCAGACTGCCTGATTCTTAACATTGGTGATGTTCTCTCAGACTGCCTGATTCTTAGCATTGGTGATGTTCTCTCAGACTGCCTGATTCTTAACATTGGTGATGTTCTCTCAGACCTTCTTGTTCTTAGCATTGGTGATGTTCTCTCAGACTGCCTGATTCTTAACATTGGTGATGTTCTCTCAGACCTCCTGATTCTTAGCATTGGTGATGTTCTCTCAGACTGCCTTGATTCTTAGCATTGGTGATGTTCTCTCAGACCTCCTTGTTCTTAACATTGGTGATGTTCTCTCAGACTGCCTGATTCTTAACATTGGTGATGTTCTCTCAGACTGCCTGATTCTTAACATTGGTGATGTTCTCTCAGACCTCCTTGTTCTTAACATTGGTGATGTTCTCTCAGACTGCCTGATTCTTAACATTGGTGATGTTCTCTCAGACCTCCTTGTTCTTAGCAGTGGTGAGCTTCCTCTGCTCACTCCTAGTCTGAAGCTTTAGTAGCTTCCCTTTGGTTCTGTCAGAGGACCTGGGTTTAGAGATATACATAATATTTACAGGAGCTGAATCTATACTGTAGTATAGCCGAGGACAACATCAGCTTGGATTAAAGCCATAGACAGTGATGCTACTCACCGATTCTATCATTATACAGTAAAATCATTTCCCGTAAATGCCAGGGATGGCACCGTGACCTTGACATCACAATAAGTTGTTTTGATGCCTATGGAGTTTACTCAGTTTGTTTCCCCGCTGGTCTGTGAAGAGGCGACCGGGTTCACGAAATAAGAGGTGGAGGAACAGCGATTCTGATAGCGATATGCCGTTTCTTTCAGGGAATTATTCTGCTAACGCTGTCTGCTCTCGTTATCGCTGGTATCTTAAGAGGCCCTTTGACCTTTCAGTATCTGGCTTCCTCCATTGCATTAAGCGCTTAAGGAGAATATTACTGATATTCATGGTCCCTCACCCTTCTAAGAGGGGTTGTCGTCGGGAAACGTTGAATAGATGGAAAGCACTTAATCTGTCAGGATTTGTCAGGAGACTGCCGGAGTCGAGGTGATGTGGGAGGGGGCTCTTTCTCCTTCCCTCTCCTTTCCTCTCCTCTCCTCTCCCTCTCCCTGTCCTCTCTATGCCCTGTCACCTCAGCCTCCCAAGGCCTTCCACCTCCTCTTCCACCTCCTCTTCCCCTCCTCACAACTCCTGCAGAACGGTGCACTGCCGTCTCTGGTTGGATACCTCTTCCACTTGATAACCTCTTCATCACCCTGCTGAGCATATCCCCTCCAACCCCCACATGGAGTCACACCTCTCTCCTCCACACTGAGCCTCCTCAGCCAGCCTACTTCCTGCCTCTCAATACCCTCTCTCTCTCTCTCTCTCCCCTCCACTCTCTCTCTGTCTCTCACTCCACGCTATGTCAGAGACTGCCCGGGGCTGTAATTCATGCAAATTTAGGCAAATGATATGCGCAAAATAAGAAGTGCCACGTGTCCCAGCGAGCCCCTGGTGCGATGACTCGTTACCCGCAGGTGCCGTCAGTCAGCCAGGCAGGCAGCTGGAAGAGGTGAGAGGAAGCAAGGGAGAGAGAGAGAGAGGGAGAGGGAGAGGGAGAGAGGGAGAGAGAGAGGGAGAGGGAGGGAGAGAGGGAGGAGAGGGAGAGGAGAGGGAGAGGGAGAGGGAGAGGGAGGGAGGAGAGAGGGAGAGGGAGGGGAGAGGGAGAGAGAGGGAGAGGGAGAGGAGAGAGAGAGAGGAGAGGGAGAGGGAGAGGGAGGGAGAGAGGGAGAGAGAGGAGAGGGAGGGAGGGGAGGGAGGGAGAGAGGGAGAGAGATGAGAGGAGAGATAGGGAGGGAGGGAGGGAGAGAGGGAGAGGGAGAGGGAGGAGGAGGCAGGAGGCTGGAAGAGGGAGAGGAAACAAGGGAGAGAGAGAGAGGGAGGGAGAGAGGGAGAGGGAGAGGGAGGGAGAGGGAGAGGGAGAGGGAGAGGGAGAGAGGGAGAGAGAGAGGGAGAGAGAGAGAGGGAGAGGGAGAGGGAGGGAGAGAGGGAGAGGGAGGGAAGGAAACGGCAGGAGTTCTCTTTAAGGAGGAGTTAAAGTGACAACCCATAGACAGAATATCTCTTTATATCTACTTAGATCTACTGGCCATTTCATCTAGTAACTGGAAGGTAACTGAAAGGCTTGTAGCTAAAATGCAACGTAAAACATAACCTCACCATAACGTCAGCAGGAAAAACACTGCAGGACTGACTACTGCTAGTTGAAGAAGGATGTAGGGGATGAGGAACTGAGTTCTCTTGGGGTGACTGTTTGACATGGGTCCCAGAGGACTGCAGAACCAGACATTAAAGCTGTCAAAACCAGTTTTTAGCAAAACCAATGTTGATATCACTGCATTGTTGGGTTTGTTGCTAAATTGCTAAATTGTAGTTGATTTCAATGTCCATTATCCTCTGTATGCCTAACCTTGATTTGACATGATATTCTAAATAGTAAGGGCCATCTCACATTGTTTGTGCCCAGATATTTCCATAACAGAGCTTCTTCCATCTGCTTCATTAAAATTCATTGAGAGAGTTTGTCTCAGAGAGTGTCTGCTGACTCACTGACTGTAAAAGCTGTCGCAGTGGTGAGTGACAGGGATGATAGACAGTGGGGTCATATGCAGACACACACACACACAAATGTTCTTAGTATAAAATAAAACCTATCCAATCCTCATTCCAGTTTCCTTCAGACAGACACAGGCTTTTTAACCAGGTTTAATTTGTCTTCTACTTGATAATGGGTTCTTATCAACACTTGTCTGACTCCTCAGCCCTGCAGTGTGTAGCAGGCACTCTCCTATCGTCAGGTTGGGTGTCTTGAGGACACGTACACTCACACACACCCATATGTGTACACATATCAACACAGCATGCACACACACACACACACACACACACACACACACACACACACACACACACACACACACACACACACACACACACACACACACACACACACACACACACACACACACACACACTCCATCAGCTAGCTCTGCCTGCTCTAGAAGCTATAGAAATGGCGCGTCTTGATGACATCACAGCACAAACTTGAATAACATGTTATCAGTCTGATGTCTTAGGAGACAAGCCAAAACTCTTATACTGTGTGGAATGTATTGCGTACATACTGTGGATCCTTTTATCCAGTGTGTTACATTTCCTGTGTCTCCTTCTGACTGTAAAGATGAAAGGACATCCTAATGGTTATTGAGGGACGGCAGCCAATCATGTCTAGCTGAGATAGAACTATCATAGGAAATAGCTTAATGAGTAACTCATGCCGGTTTGAGTCCATTAAGGTTTCAGTCTTTCTCAGTGGAAAGACAGACAGACTTTGCAGTGTAGAAGCCTAGAAAACATTGTTTCCACGGACAAATGCAAAAAATCCAAAGAAAAAAGCTTTCTCCTCATACCAACACACTGTGACGACCCGGCTGTGTGACGACCCGGCTGTGTGACTACCCGGCTGTGTGACGACCCGGCTGTGTGACGACCTGGCTGTGTGACTACCCGGCTGTGTGACGACCCGGCTGTGTGACTACCCGGCTGTGTGACTACCCGGCTGTGTGACTACCCGGCTGTGTGACTACCCGGCTGTGTGACTACCCGGCTGTGTGACTACCCGGCTGTGTGACTACCCGGCTGTGTGACTACCCGGCTGTGTGACTACCCGGCTGTGTGATGACCCGGCTGTGTGACCCGGCCTGGCTATGTGACTTCCCGGCTGTGTGACTACCCGGCTGTGTGACTACCCGGCTATGTGATGACCTGGCTATGTGACGACCCGGCTGTGTGACTTCCTGGCTGTGTGACAACCCGGCTGTGTGATCACCCGGCTGTGTGACAACCTGGCTGTGTGATGTAGCATCACCTGTCTCCCCTCCAACACGTTATAATGCTGCCGTAGCATCACCTGTCTCCCTCCAACACGTTATAATGCTGCCGTAGCATCACCTGTCTCCCTCCAACACGTTATAATGCTGCCGTAGCATCACCTGTCTCCCTCCAACACGTTATAATGCTGCCATAGCATCACCTGTCTCCCCTCCAACATGTTATAATGTTGTCTATCTATCTATCTATCTATCTATCTATCTATCTATCTATCTATCTATCTATCTCTATCTATCTATCTATCTATCTATCTATCTATCTATCTCCTATCTATCTATCTAGCTATCTCTCTCTCCTCTCCCTCCCTCTCTCTTTTCTCTCCCCCTCTCCCCCATCTAGCTATCTCTCTCTTCCTCTCCCCTCTCTCCTTCCGCTCTATTTCTCTCCCCCTCTCCCCCACGCTCTCTCCATCTCCCCTGTCTCTCTACCCCTCATGGCTCTCTCAATCTTTCCGCCTCTATCTCTCAATCTTTCCGCCTCTCTCTCGCTTTCTCTCTCTATTCTTCTCTTTCCATTACTCCATCTCTCTCGTGTTCTCTGTTTTGTGGTGTTACTGTAGTTAGGTGACACACTTCCACACTGAGCCAAGTGCCCCTACGGATGTGTAGGTGTCCTTCCTGTTTTCCTGTCATTTAGTGGCTGATGAAAATGACATCTCCCGTTGCTTACAAGGCTTTTCCATCATACGAGTCAATCTCTTCCTCCCCATGTAATTATGCATGACCCTCATTCCTTAAGCTGGATCACTAAAAGTAACAAACTACATAATCAACTTACTGCATTATGCAGCATGAAATGCCAGCGTTGCCTAGCATGCAAAACTGCTGTTAAACACGGTTTCCATGGTAATGCGGCACAGTCCAAAAATGCACACCGTTTTTCTCCTTTCCAAGAGTGTGAAGCGGCATTCTAATGGGAAGGAGGGTACAGTACAGAATGTATGTCAGTGTGTGTGTGTAGATAAGTGTGTGGCATGTTTGTGAGCGTGTGTGTGTGTGTGCGCCTGTGCCTGTGGCAATGTGTGTTTCATGTATTCAGAAGCCAGTTTTGATAAAAAACACTTATTCAGTGAGAGAATGCTTTGAAGAAGCAGGCGTATAGTGTGAGTGTTCCACTATATACAGTGTGTGTGTTCCACTATATACAGTGTGTGTGTTCCACTATATACAGTGTGTGTGTTCCACTATATACAGTGTGTGTGTTCCACTATATACAGTGTGTGTGTTCCACTATATACAGTGTGTGTGTTCCACTATATACAGTGTGTGTGTTCCACTATATACAGTGTGTGTGTTCCACTATATACAGTGTGTGTGTTCCACTATATGCAGTGTGTGTGTTCCACTATATTACAGTGTGTCTATATAATGCAGTGTGTGTGTTCCACTATATACAGTGTGTGTGTTCCACTATATTACAGTGTGTCTATATAATGCAGTGTGTGTGTTCCACTATATACAGTGTGTCTATATAATGCAGTGTGTGTGTTCCACTATATACCGTGTGTGTGTTCCACTATATACAGTGTGTGTGTTCTACTATATACAGTGTGTGTGTTCCACTATATACAGTGTGTGTGTTCCACTATATTACAGGGTGTCTATATAATGCAGTGTGTGTGTTCCACTATATACAGTGTGTGTGTTCCACTATATACAGTGTGTGTGTTCCACTATATACAGTGTGTGTGTTCCACTATATACAGTGTGTGTGTTCTACTATATACAGTGTGTGTGTTCCACTATATACAGTGTGTGTGTTCCACTATATACAGTGTGTGTGTTCCACTATATACAGTGTGTCTGTATAATGCAGTGTGTGTGTTCCTCTATATACAGTGTGTGTGTTCCACTATATACAGTGTGTGTGTTCTACTATATACAGTGTGTGTGTTCCACTATATACAGTGTGTGTGTATAATGCAGTGTGTGTGTTCCACTATATACAGTGTGTGTGTTCCACTATATACAGTGTGTCTATATAATGCAGTGTGTGTGTTCCACTATATACAGTGTGTGTGTTCCACTATATACAGTGTGTGTGTTCCACTATATACAGTGTGTGTGTTCCACTATATTACAGTGTGTCTATATAATGCAGTGTGTGTGTTCCACTATATACAGTGTGTATGTTCCACTATATACAGTGTGTGTGTTCCACTATATACAGTGTGTGTGTTCCACTATATTACAGTGTGTCTATATAATGCAGTGTGTGTGTTCCACTATATACAGTGTGTCTATATAATGCAGTGTGTGTGTTCCACTATATACAGTGTGTGTGTTCCACTATATACAGTGTGTGTGTTCCACTATATACAGTGTGTGTGTTCCACTATATACAGTGTGTGTGTTCCACTATATACAGTGTGTCTATATAATGCAGTGTGTGTGTTCCACTATATACAGTGTGTGTGTTCCACTATATACAGTGTGTGTGTTCCACTATATACAGTGTGTGTATTCCACTATATTACAGGGTGTCTATATAATGCAATGTGTGTGTTCCGCTATATATAGTGTGTCTATATAATGCAGTGTGTGTGTTCCACTATATACAGTGTGTGTGTTCCACTATATACAGTGTGTGTGTTCCACTATATACAGTGTGTGTGTTCCACTATATTACAGTGTGTCTATATAATGCAGTGTGTGTGTTCCACTATATACAGTGTGTCTATATAATGCAGTGTGTGTGTTCCACTATATACAGTGTGTGTGTTCCACTATATACAGTGTGTGTGTTCCACTATATACAGTGTGTGTGTTCCACTATATACAGTGTGTGTGTTCCACTATATACAGTGTGTCTATATAATGCAATGTGTGTGTTCCGCTATATATAGTGTGTCTATATAATGCAGTGTGTGTGTTCCACTATATACAGTGTGTGTGTTCCACTATATACAGTGTGTCTATATAATGCAGGGTCTGGCTGAGGCTGCTGTGTGTGTACAAGCATGAATCGACTCATGTTGTTCAGTAGTTTCATAATTGCTGTGAACGGTGGTTGACCCTGGATACTGGTTTATCACAGCACCTGGGCATGCCTTCTCTATCTAATCTCTCTGTCTTCACAACAATATCCCCTTTTCACACTTCCCAAACGGCTTATGGATAATTTTGGATTAAATGTTTTGCAAATGCCCCCCCCCCGCTAGTTTGACCTAGTCAACTTTATGCTGAGTTAATGCTCTAAACACATCAAGCAGTTTTGGTCTGGCTGAGAATGTATACTCTTACTGTTTGAGCCTGTGCCCCCTGCATCACACTGCTGGTTCCCCTCTGAAGCTAAGCAGGGTTGGTTCTGTTGTCCCTGGATGGGAGACCAATTGCTGTTGGAGGGCCAGTAGGATGTACTTTTCCCTGGTACTGGCTTTCCCAAAGCACCTGGGCATTTTAGTTGTTGCCCTACACAGCTATTTCAAAAAAATCTACTAATCGTCAAGCTTTGATCATTTGAATCAGATGTGTAGTGCTAGGGCACACACTTCCCAGGACCGACGGGAAACCCTAAGGAGATCCCAGAGCATGAAGAGGACATTTTGTATTTTCGGATGGGAAAACTGTTGTCCTGACTCTCTGTGGTTGTTAAAAATCCCATGACACTTATCGTAAGGGTGTTAACCCTGGTGTCATATGAATTATTATTATTGTAGGAGCTAAACTATACAGTGGCTGCATCTGAAACGACACCCCATTCCCTGGGAATGAGGGGGCCATTTAGGATGCACTACATAGGGGATAGGGTGCCATTTAGGATGCACTACATAGGGAATAGGGGGCCATTTAGGATGCACTACATAGGGAATAGGGGGCCATTTAGGATGCACTACATAGGGAATAGGGGGCCATTTAGGATGCACTACATAGGGAATAGGGGGCCATTTAGGATGCACTACATAGGGAATAGGGGGCCATTTAGGATGCACTACATAGGGAATAGGGGGCCATTTAGGATGCACTACATAGGGAATAGGGGGCAATTTAGGATGCAAACCTATATCTGCATTAGTATGAGACCTGTGACATCAGCCTATTCGAGGCCACACCAAACTTTATGTACTAAGAATCGATAAACACCAAACATCACCTCTTCCTGGTTGGTGCTAAAAAGCCTGACCGACTAGCTGTCAATCACCCTCCTCATCATGAATATTCATGAGCAGCCTTGGCCTGCAGTTTATTGTGTTTGTTTTGTTCTCTCTCTGTGTGAACGACGGCCAGCCCCCACCTACAGTGCTTTAGAACCAACCAGCCCACACATTGGTGGGTATGGAAACCCAACCAGCGGAGCGAACGCTTCCTCTATCGCCATGAATATTCATTCACACCTGCCTCCGGCGGAACTTTCCAGGTTCCTGCTGTATACCGCCGAGACAGAACTTTGGAGCCCGAGCTTTGTGTGTGTGTATGTGCGTGTGTGTGTATGTGTGTGTGTGTGAATGTATGTGTGTATGTGTGTGTGTGCGTGTGTGTGTGCGTATGTGTGTATGTGTGAATGTATGTGTGTATGTGTGTGCGTGTGTGTGTGCGTATGTGTGTATGTGTGAATGTATGTGTGTATGTGTGAATGTATGTGTGTATGTGTGTATGTGTGAATGTGTGTATGTGTGTGTGTGCTTACACAAGCTAATACTTTTGTTCAGTTATAATTCAAATAGACTTGGAGTTGTTCATCTCTTGTATCAATCACCTGAGAGCCTGAATAACTATATTTTACCTTCATATTAAGACCTGTTTAGTGTTTTAGTGTGACCTTATTTTGTGTTTCATCCTCTCTCTGAAAGTGCACAGTCCTCATATTCCGTAGCCGTGTGACTGAGTGAGGTCACCAGAGGTCAAGGCTGATTTGTTTAACAGAGTAATAGCTCTTCAATTATGCAGATTAGCGGAGTCTCTCTGCCTCTGGGCTCTAATGAGCTGCATTTATTAGTGCTATGATACCCGGCCTCAACCAATAACGCCGCTATTTACCTCAAGGAACGCTCGTGATGTCACTAAATGGAGAAGACGGTGGTGATGCAACGTTGGAATGGTTTTGGAAAGGTTTGGAAATTGTAGGGTAGGAAAACCCTTCGACTGGCAGCAGGGGTGCTGGGGTTTAGTGTGTTGGTGAGTTGCGTTGGGGATTGATGGTGTAGCCCACAGCTGTGTATGTCAGTCCCATGCCAACTTCTCAGTTTGTAGATCTATAAGCAGTTCCTCAGTAGGCCTCACTCACTCACTCACTCACTCACTCACTCACTCACTCACTCACTCACTCCTCCCTCCTCCCTCCCTCCCTCCCTCCCTCTCTCTCTCCTCTCTCCTCTCTCTCTCTCACTCTCTCTCCTCCTCTCCCTCCTCCCTCCTCTCCCTCCTTCCGTCCCTCTCTCTCTCTCTCTCTCTCTCACTCACTCTCCCTCCTTCTGTCCCTCTCTCTCACTCACTCACTCACTCTCCTTCCTTCCTTCCTTCCTTCCTTCCTTCCTTCCTTCCTTCCTTCCTTCCTTCCTTCCTTCCTTCCTCCCGTTCCCTCTCTCTTCCTGAATCCTAAGCGTGTTGTAGAGTGTGAAGGGAGGGAGACGGAAGACAGGAGAACATGGCATGCTCATTAAAGACAGACTTATTGGATGAGCCCCGTTACACAGAGAGAAAAGAAAGAACATCTCCTCTCAAATGACTGTGAGGACTGTTGGGAGAGAACAGTGGGAGAGAACAGTGGGAAAGAACAGTGGGAAAGAACAGAGGGAGAGAACAGAGGGAGGGAAGGTTTGAGAGAGAGAGAGAGCGTGTGAGAGAGAGAGAGAGACAGAGAGAGAGAGAGAGAGAGAGAGAGAGAGAGAGACAGAGAGAGAGAGAGAGCGTGAGAGAGAGAGAGAGACAGAGAGATAGAGAGAGACAGAGAGAGAGAGCGTGAGAGAGAGAGAGAGAGAGAGCGTGAGAGAGTTTATTTTTCTGCTAACTGGGCTATATATGGGAAACATATCTGTGCCCAGAGATACCCACTGCAGATGGTAGTTATGTATCTCTGTGTGTGTGTGTGTGTGTGTGTGTGTGTGTGTGTGTGTGTGTGTGTGTGTGTGTGTGTGTGTGTGTGTGTGTGTGTGTGTGTGTGTGTGTGTGTGTGTGTGTGTGTGTGTGTGTGTGTGCCGTGGAGGCTGCTAAGGGGAGGACAGCTCATAATAATGGCTGGAACTGAGCAAATGGAATGGCATCAAACACAATGAAACCATGTGTTTGATGTATTTGATACCGTTCCACTAATTACCACGAACCCGTCCTCCCCAATTAAGGTGCTACCAACCTCCTGTGGTGCGTGCATGTGTACGTGTACATGAGAAGATGGAGAGACACAACAACCTGATGTCTGTGTGACACGAAGACAGTCCTGAGACCCAGCCTCCCCCCCCTAACACTACACAGCGGATTCAAATAATCAAGTAAACATCAAGCTCAAGCTTTAATTATTTCAATGAGCTGTGTAGTGCTAGGGGGGGGGGACTAAACCAAGGACAGGAGTTTGGGGAAACTAAACCAAGGAGTTTGGGGAAAACTGATCTAATGGCATCTCATCTAGGGTTGCAGAGGGAGGGTATATTACTGGAAACTTTCTAAGTTTACCAGTAAACTACTCACAATAACTTTCAGATATTTTATGTAAATTATCACAAGACATCTAGTGGCCCTTTTGGGTACTTCAGATGCCTGTAACCATCTCTGGCCCTCTATGTGTCCTTAATAGTGTACATGTAAAATATATGAAATAAGATTATTTGAAAATAAAACAAATTATGACAAAGCTATAAAACATGATCCTAAATATAAACCATCAACTTAGTGAATACCATTGGTGTTTAATATGAGGGTTTAGCATGAAATATCCCTATTACATGTTTTTACAAACGTGTATTTATTTGACTGTGTCAATATGTATTCATTGTCAATGTTTTGGCGTCAAAGCGGAGTCAGATGTGAAAACAGTGAAGAGTCACAGAGGTAATGAAGAAAAGGCCTTTGTTGATTTGATGCTTTTGTTCATTAGAATATTTTCTCTTGAACCGTATGGTCTGTCTACTAGAAACTCTTAAACCGTATGGTCTGTCTACTAGAAACTCTTGAACCGTATGGTCTGTCTACTAGAAACTCTTAAACCGTATGGTCTGTCTACTAGAAACTCTTGAACCGTATGGTCTGTCTACTAGAAACTCTTAAACCGTATGGTCTGTCTACTAGAAACTCTTGAACCGTATGGTCTGTCTACTAGAAACTCTTGAACCGTATGGTCTGTCTACTAGAAACTCTTGAACCGTATGGTCTGTCTACTAGAAACTCTTAAACCGGTCTGTCTACTAGAAACTCTTGAACCGTATGGTCTGTCTACTAGGAACTCTTGAACCGTATGGTCTGTCTACTAGAAACTCTTGAACCGTATGGTCTGTCTACTAGAAACTCTTGAACCGTACGGTCTGTCTACTAGAAACTCTTGAACCGTATGGTCTGTCTACTAGAAACTCTTGGACAATATCAACACAGATATAATAAATAAATATTATGTATGAATAATTAAATAAAAAAGTTTCAAGTATAAATTACCAAAGTTACGATAGATTGCCATAGATTTACTTTTAATTACCAAAATGACTGAAGATTCCGGTAACTTTGTCAAATTACAGGTAGATTTTCAACTCCACTCTCAACTGAAGAAGGCAGCAAAGAAGCATTGTTAACCATGATATTCCTAAAGGAACCAATTCCAGATGGTTCGAGTCAATTTCAGTTCTAAATGCTGTATTGGTATGACAAAAGTACATATTTGTATTGCATATAATACCGATAGTGTCTAGTCCCTGTGGAATCTAATCCACTATGTTCTAGTTCTAAATAGAATATGCTGAATGTCCTTAATATGCTGATTGTCCTTAATGTGCTGCAAGTCCTTAATGTAAATGCTAACAATGCATGTAGGTTGACTGGTACAAAGTGACCTAATAATGTTAACACACCAATCAGTAGATATCTGTCCTAGAGACTCTGTCCTAGAGGCTCTGTCCTAGAGACTGTCCTAGAGACTCTGTCCTAGAGGCTCTGTCCTAGAGGCTCTGTCCAAACTCTGTCCTAGAGACTCTGTCCTAGACACTGTCCTAGAGACTCTGTCCTAGAGGCTCTGTCCTAAATCTGTCCTAGAGGCTCTGTCCTAATCTGTCCTAGAAGCTCTGTCCTAGAGACTCTGTCCCTAAGGCTCTGTCCTAAGGCTCTGTCCTAGAGGCTCTGTCGTAGAGACTCTGTCCTAGAAGCTCTGTCCTAGAGGCTCTGTCCTAGAGGCTCTGTCCAAAATCTGTCCTAGAGACTCTGTCCTAAGGCTCTGTCCTAGAGACACTGTCCTACAGGCTCTGTCCTAGAAGCTCTGTCCTAGAGACTCCGTCCTAGAGGCTCTGTCCTAGAGACTCTGTCCTAGAGGCTCTGTCCTAGAGACTCTGTCCTAGAGACGCTGTCCTAGATGCTCTGTCCTAGAGACACTGTCCTAGAGACTCTGTCCTAGAGGCTCTGTCCTAGAGCCCCTGTCCTAGAGACTCTGTCCTAGAGGCTCTGTCCTAGAGCCTCTGTCCTACAGGCTCTGTCCTAGAGGCTCTGTCCTAGAGGCTCTGTCCTAGAGACTCTGTCCTAGAGGCTTTGTCTTAGAGACTCTGTCCTAGAGACTCTGTCCTAGAGGCTCTGTCCTAGAGACTCTGTCCTAGAACTCTGTCCTAGAGGCTAGTCCTAGAGACTCTGTCCTAGAGACTCTGTCCTAGAGGCTCTGTCCTAGAGGCTCTGTCCTAGAGACTCTGTCCTAGAGACGCTGTCCTAGATGCTCTGTCCTGGAGACACTGTCCTAGAGACTCTGTCCTACAGGCTCTGTCCTAGAGGCTCTGTCCTAGAGGCTCTGTCTTAGAGACTCTGTCCTAGAGACTCTGTCCTAGAGGCTCTGTCCTAGAGACTCTGTCCTAGAGACTCTGTCCTAGAGGCTCTGTCCTAGAGGCTCTGTCCTAGAGACTCTGTCCTAGAGACTCTGTCCTAGAGACGCTGTCCTAGATGCTCTGTCCTAGAGACACTGTCCTAGAGACTCTGTCCTAGAGGCTCTGTCCTAGAGACTCTGTCCTA
>NC_088238.1:13186116-13188616 GCF_036934945.1 Oncorhynchus masou masou | reverse complement strand
TGACTGTTCATCCATTCTGATTAAATATCTTATTATTGCATTATACGGCGTAATTGAAAGGCGAGGAAAAGAATGGTACTTGGTGATTATGATTGAAAGGGCCTTCCAAGCTTCCCCCTAATTCATACTCGTCCCTGATTGGAATGTGTTGATTAGTCCTGGAGGATTTGAAGGGCCCACAACGTCGTGACTGAGACTTTATTGTGTGTTGGAAAAGAAGAGGGTATTTTCAATGTATTAACATATTATTGCTAAATTCAAAGCAACATAACTGATGTGAAATGTATTAGACAGTGCCATAAATCTAACACAGATCAAGACCAATATTTTTGGTATGGCTTGATATGACCCTGGTTAGTCCTCCCATGTTGGCCTTATACTGAAATGGGTCTTCTAGGCCACTGTAGCTGCCCCACAATGCATTGCAGCGTGCCGGGACACAGCCATGACCTCCCATATGGGATGTCTGAGTGTAATAATGTCTATCTCTCCCATCAGCACACGCACACACACACACACACACACACACACACACACACACACACACACACACACACACACACACACACACACACACACACACACACACACACACACACACACACACACACACACACACACACACACACACACACACACACACAAACACACACCCTGTCCATACAGGATACTCTTAATTGGGTTACACTGTCAGTCAGAGGGAATTGGAGCTATAATTATGTGGGTGGTGGACTCCTGGCTAAATGTGATATTGTTCTATTTCAGATTAGGAGAGGACATTAGAGGACATTCCTGGTTCAGTTGATATCCTGCCAGAGTGTGGTTTTCTGATGTTGTGTGACAACTGAAGTCTGTACCAGGATCAGTGGCCCCCAGGAAATCACAACATGTTTGATATCACACACAGGTTCTGAGACAGTTTATGGAAGCCCCCAGCACCTACCTGCTTAGGATGGATCATGACAACTGTGTTCATATGTTGTCTGAGGCAGTCATACAAGCTATATTGCATTACTTTGTGGTTAAATGATCTCTAAACCTCTCAACACATTAGCATTACTTTCACAGCACAAGTAGACAGGCGATAGGGAGAGGCCTTGGGACGCATAGTCCCGCATCACTTGGGTTCTCACCGTAATGAAATGAACGAGACGAATTGTATCTCCAACACGGATTCAACTGGAAGTCTCAGAAAATGGTCTCTGTTCGTAACCAAGAGCGACATTTTTATAATTACCATTCAACTTCACATCCTTGATGGAGAACACTGCCATTACTTATTCATGTCATATCACTGTCACCTGTATGGAGAGGGAGGGAGGGAGGGAGGGAGATAGCGAGAAAGACAGAGAGAATCATATCTGTGTGTAGATGCGATGCTGAAGGACATTCTTGTCATACAGCATTATGAAGAGTGTGAGTAGCTGATCTTAGTATTCAGCTGAGAAATGGATGCATCTGGAGAGAGAGGTGGTGAAACAGAGAGATAGAGAGGTGGTGAAACAGAGAGATAGAGAGAGGGTGAAAGAGAGAGGGTGAAAGAGAGAGGGTGAAAGAGAGAGAAGGTCCCTGAGGACCTGTGGTAGTGGTGGACTGCAGGTAGAGGCTCAGCCTGCTCTCCTCTCTCTCCCTCGCCACTCCCCACCGCACAGGCCCCTGTTGCTATGGTAACGTAGGGCGAGCCGAGCAGAGCCTACGCAGTGGGGAGAGAGAGATAGAGAGAGAGAAAGAAAGAGAGAGAGGAGTCAGGGGGATCCAGTCTTTCTCTACTATGTTGGGATCAAAAGCAGGAAGGAATGGTAAGAGGTTCTCTCACTCAGGTCCACCTTAGTGGAATCCTGTCTGCGTCTCATCCCTACAAGTCTTCTACTCCAGACCTGTACTCTAGTACTCTAGTACTCTAGAATGACATAAGAATGACATACTCTAAGACGTACTCTAGTACTCAATGACAAATAGAACGACAGGCAGGCAGGCAGGCAGGCAGACAGACAGACAGACAGATAAGCAGACAGATAAGCAGACAGATAAGCAGACAAATAAGAAGACAGACAGATAAGCAGACAGACAGACAGACAGACATATCTCTATCAACTCTACACAAATATGACTATGTGTGTGTTAATTATGCCAGGTAGATTTTGTTAGAGGCACTAGCGTAATTAGTGACAGGCCAAAATTAAAGGTGTCACCTCCACAACAGAGAATAATCAGGAAATCACAGACATCTTGCTTTCATACCACAACCATTTCCATTTCCTGCTGTGTCTGTACCTACTGTTAACATAGCATGGTTGCCAACAGAACATTTACCCTAAGTTCAAATACATTGGGAGTCTGGGAGCAGCCTCAAATGGCCTTTATAGCTGGTCTCCAGTGCTGCATTATTGTATGCAAATGTGTGTGTGTGTGTGTGTGTGTGTGTGTGTGTGTGTGTGTGTGTGTGTGTGTGTGTGTGTGTGTGTGTGTGTGTGTGTGTGTGTGTGTGTGTGTGTGTGTG
>NC_088238.1:13173616-13181116 GCF_036934945.1 Oncorhynchus masou masou | reverse complement strand
CATCTACAAGACCCTGCTAGGTAAAGTCCCCCCTTATCTCAGCTCGCTGGTCACCATAGCAGCACCCACCTGAGGCACACACTCCAGCAGGTATATCTCTCTGGTCACCATAGCAGCACCCACCTGTAGCACGCGCTCCAGCAGGTATATCTCTCTGGTCACCATAGCAGCACCCACCTGTAGCACGCGCTCCAGCAGGTATATCTCTCTGGTCACCATAGCAGCACCCACCTGTAGAACGCTCTCCAGCAGGTATATCTCTCTGGTCACCATAGCAGCACCCACTTGTAGCACGCTCTCCAGCAGGTATATCTCTCTGGTCACCATAGCAGCACCCACCTGTAGCACGCTCTCCAGCAGGTATATATCGCTGGTCACCATAGCAGCACCCACCTGTAGCACGCTCTCCAGCAGGTATATCTCTCTGGTCACCATAGCAGCACCCACCTGTAGCACGCGCTCCAGCAGGTATATCTCTCTGGTCACCCCCAAAACCAATTCTTCCTTTGGACGCTTCTTCTTACAGTTATCTGCTGCCAATGACTGGAACGAACTACAAGAATCTCTGAAACTGGAAACACTTATCTCCATCACTAGCTTTAAGCACCAGCTGTCAGAGCTGCTCACAGATTACTGCACCTGTACATAGCCCATCTATAATTTAGCCCAAACAACTACCTCTCCCCCTACTGTATTTATTTATTTATTTTTCTCCTTTGCACCCCATTATTTCTATCTCTACTTTGCACATTCTTCCACTGCAAATCTACCATTCCAGTGTTTTACTTGCTATATTGTATTTACTTCGCCACCATGGCCTTTTTTGCCTTTACCTCCCTTATCTCACCTCACTTGCTCACATTGTACATCAACTTATTTTTCTACTGTATTATTGACTGTATGTTTGTTTTACTCCATGTGTAACTCTGTGTTGTTGTATGTGTCGAACTGCTTTGCTTTATCTTGGCCAGTTCGCAATTGTAAATTAGAACATGTTCTCAACTTGCCTACCTGGTTACACAAAGGTGTTTTGATGTCTTCACTGTTATAAAAAATAAAGTAAAAATAAAGTAGTAAAAATAAAGAAAAATAAAGAAAAACCCTGGAATGAGTAGATGTGTCCAAACTTTTGACTGGTACAGTACGTCTTCCATCCTAACTCTCACCTCAAAATCTCCCAAAATCTCTGTCCACCATTCTCTCTCTCTCTCTCTCTCTCTCTCTCTCTCTCTCCTCTCTCTCTCTCTCCCTCCCTCTCACTCTCTCCTCAGCCTCTGCCCTTTTCCTCCCTAAATAAATGTCCTCCTGCATGCACCACGTGCAGATTGGGAAATGTGGTAAACGCCAGCATTCATCACTGTCTCCCTGAGTTATTGTCCTTTCCTACTCTCTCTCCTCTCCTTCTCTCTCTCTCCTCTGTCTCTCTTTCCCTCATTCTTTTTTGGAGAGTATCGGTAGTTCGGTCTGTTGGTTTTCAAAACCCCCAGCTGTGTGTATGTGTACCTGTGCGTGTGTGTGTGTGTGTGTGTGTGTGTGTGTGTGTGTGTGTGTGTGTGTGTGTGTGTGTGTGTGTGTGTGTGTGTGTGTGTGTGTGTGTGTGTGTGTGTGTGTGTGTGTGTGTGTGTGTGTGTGTGTGTGTGTGTGTGTGTGTGGAGAGGAGGTTCTGCTCATGGGATCCTGAGGGACTTCTACTGGTGCACACTGGCTTGTTCTTATTAATGCTGCTGGCTGCTAGGAGATTTAGCAGACTGGAGCCTGGACAGAGACTGAGGGGAGGAAACAGCCTTGTCCTGTCTCCACTGGGGAGGAGAGTAGAGAGAGAGATGGTTTTTTTCTTATTCATTCTTGCCTGTTCCCTCTGTCTCATTTTTGTTCTTGTGTTCTCTCTCTCTCTCTGTTGGGAGTGTCAGAAAAAAATGGCTGCAGTTGCCAGGGGGTGTTCAATATCCCTGCACTTAAGAGGTTTGAGATAGGATTCTGTAGTAGCAGGGTTGGCTGGCTGATTGTGAGTGCTGTGTAGGAGTGTTTATGCGTGCATGTGTGGCTGTGTGTGGCTGTGTGTGTGTGTGTGTGTTTGCGTGTGTGTGTGGCTGTGTGTGAGTGTATGCGTGAGTGTGTGTGTGGCTGTGTGTGTGTGGCTGTGTGTGTGTGGCTGTGTGTGGGTGTATGTGTGGCTTTGCATGTGTGTGGCTGTGTGTGAGTGTGTGTAGGGTTGTGTGAAAAGACAGAGAGAGGAGTGAAAGAGCACCAAGTCATCTGTAAGTGGCTAAAGTGGTGTCCTTTGGCCTCCGAGATCAGTGTGAACCATGAAATGGAGGGTCGTGGTATTTTAGCCCCAGGGCCTTAGCTGTGAAACGGTCTTCAGTGTTCAGGACCCCTCAATGTTTTTCCTGAACCAGACCCTGGTCTCTGTCAATGACTCGTCTTGATCCACTCCCCAATGGGCTGAATAGCCGTTGTTCACTCATGCATTCGTATATCAGTGGCCTTCGCTTATTAAAGGAGGTTGTTGTATCTGTGAATGCCCTGACCCCCCAGCTTCTGACACACACAGGATGTCAGTTCAGGTTATTAAAGGCCTTTGCTGGGAGATTCGCCACGCGTTCCTTGACAGATCCTCAGAAGAAGGAGGAAGAAGAGATGTAAAAAGGAGGAATCTGTGGAATCCTTGACTGTCATTGTCCTCTCAGCCAAAGTTCTGACCACCTCCACCCGACCCCTTGGTGAGTGACAGACCCATTGTCCAATCGAGAGGCCTCCCTTGGACCCCATTTGGAGTTATCATTTTGAGGACCCTGTTGGACTGAAGTGTTCTAGGGATGGATTTTTATTTTGTTGAGAAACCCTGGCATGTCCATATGAACTTGTGTACGCAAGCAGCATCCATGCAGGGGGTCCACATCCCCCAAATGGCCCCTATCTTCTCTTGTCATTATTGTGACCCCTGTAGCTTCTGTCAACTTTTCTTAATGACAGTTGCCATTGTCCCCCTGTTGGAATGGGTGAAAGGCGTTGGGACAGTGAATACAGTAATACAGGAGCAGTCCTGTTGATTGTCATGCTGACCCTCAGCCTGAGGCCACTGTTTGGCTTACTGTATGCTACTAATTTGACTGACATCACGACTTGGGAATGACTTGATCTGTAGCTCATCCAGAATATGGGGTAAAGAGGACAGAATCATAGTGGTCTATGCAGGTTTAAGCCAAGGACAAAAGGAGGGCAATATTGTCCTTCAATTCCCCATTGATTGGACTTCTGGGACTCTGAGCTTTGAAAACTACTGTACGGATCCACAATGCAGAATTAACCCTGACTGCTTTGTCCTGGCCTCTTTAACCCTTCTATTGACCTGTCAGGCTTTCTCTCCCTTTCCAACTCTGCATTTCCAGTGCTGTTCCAGTTATTAGGAGTATCCCCACTGCAATTCTGACAATTGTAGATTCAAGTGTAGATTCAAATGTGTCCTCCTCTTATTGCCCATCACATATGAGAGGATGAGAGGGTTTGGTCCTAAATTGCTATTTTCTTCCCAGTAACCCCTACTTCATTGGGAAGTGTCGGGCCCTTTCTCCCACAATGCAGTGCTGCATTATTAATGGGACGGCTATGGTAGTAGTGGCGGTGACGGCTCTGGGCCGACTGGGACACAGTTGGGTGACAGAGAAGAAAAGGCCCTCATTAAAGTGGTAAAGAGTTAGAAGGGACTAATCCCTTAATCTCGGTCCCTGGCCCCGGGTCTGGCCCCAGCCCTGACTTATGCCTCCTTAAAGAGGAGATGAGGGGGAACGGGGCCCTTAATGTTGCCCCAGGCTTTACCTCTGGGCTGTATTAGGGAACGGGCTAGGATCGGCGACTGGAGGAAGGTGGTGATGGGGAAGAATGAGGAGAGAGATTAGGGAGGGGAGAGGGGGAAGGGAGGATGAGAGGAAGAGATGAAGAGAGGAAGAGGGGAAGAGGGGAAGAGATGAAGAGGGGAAGAGAGGAAGGGATGAAGAGGGGAAGCAAGGGCCCTGGGTAATTTGCCAGAACTGATGGTGGTGGTGTAACTGAGTCAGGTTAGTAGGCCTCCTTGCTCGCACACTCTTTCTCAGTTCTGCCCACAAATTTTCTATAGGATTGCGGTGAGGGCTTTGTTATGGCCACTCCAATACCTTGACTTTGTTGTCCTTAAGCCATTTTGCCACAACTTTGGAAGTATGCTTGGGGTCATTGTCCATTTGGAAGACCCATTTCCGACCAAGCTTTACCTTCCTGACTGATGTCTTGAGATGTTGCTTCAATATATCCATATAATTTTCCTCCCTCGTGATGCCATATATTTTGTGAAGTGCACACGTCCCTCCTACAACAAAGCTCCCACACAACATGATGCTGCCACCCCCGTGCTTCACGGGTGGGATGGTGTTCTTCAGCTTGCAAGCCTCCCCCTTTTTCCTCCAAACATAACGATGGTCATTATGGCCAAACAGTTCTAATTTTGTTTCATCCGACCAGAGGACATTTCTCTAAAAAGTACGATCTTTGTCCCCATGTGCAGTTGCAAACCATAGTCTGGCTTTTTTATGGCGGTTTTGGAGCAGTGGCCTCTTCCTTGTCGAGTGGCCTTTCAGGTTATGTCGATACAGGACTTGTTTTATAGTGGATGTTGTTCTGGGATTGATTTGCATTTTTTACACCAAAGTACGTTCATCTCTAGGACACAGAATGCGTATGACGGCTGCTTGGTCCCATGGTGTTTACATATATATTTACTACTGTACTGTGTATGCCATTGTACATCTGCCTTTGTACATGTACTTGTGTGTAAGGAGTAGGGTTATGAAATGTCCATGTCAATGATCGTCTTCGCTGTGAATGTCACTGGTATGTCCAACAGCTGCATGTCCCCTAGGTCAGATCCCTGGTTGGGTTTTAAACAGATCACAACTTCTGAACCACTAGTGATGTACCCTGTCTCCCCCGAGTCCCCGTCACCACCACTACCCTTCTGCTCAGCACTGCAGACTTAATCACACACACACACACAGCTGAAATGTTCAAACACACGGACACCGTGGTGAAGAAGGTACGGACGTGATTCTTCAACCTCAGGAGGCTAAAGAGATTCAGCCTGTCCCCGAGGGCCCACGCAGTATTCTGCAGACGCGCCATCGAGAGCATACTGTCTGGCTGCAGCACAGCCTGGTACTGTAACTCCACCGCCACTGACATCAAGGTGCTACAGAGGGTCGTACCCTCACCATTGGGTGCTCATTGCCAACCTCTGAATTTCACTGTATCCTGCATTCTTCCTGTGCATGTGACTAATAAACTCTAATCTAAATCCAGGCACGAACGCACGCACCCACATATGGCAGGGTAGCCTAGTGGTTAGAGTGTTGGACTAGTAACCGGAAGGTTGCAAGTTCAAAACCCCGAGCTGACAAGGTACAAATCTGTCCTTCTGCCCCTGAACAGGCAGTTAACCCACTGTTCCTAGGCCGTCATTGAAAATAAGAATTTGTTCTTAACTGACTTGCCTAGTTAAATAAAGGTAAAATAATAAAAATTCACACACAGCCTACATGCACTTACTGTAGTGTCTGTAGATGAACAGCCTTTATCAAGCCATGCAGAGGTCTCCAGTAGACAGACGGGGAACCACAGTTTATTTCCTCATGGACTGGAGACACATATATCCTGTAGATTACAATCTTATCACGTGGCCGTGAGAGAGAGAGGAGATGGGGAGAGGGTTGCACAATGTGAGTAGAGATAGAGAGAATACCATTTCCAAGAGCAGGTGAAATGAATGGATTCATTGATTATATGTAATTATGTAATAGCTTATAATACAGTTAACCCACAGAGAATACAGTATTCCCAGCCAGGTCACCCACCCTAACCCACAGAGAATACAGTATTCCCAGACAGGTCACCCACCCTAACCCACAGAGAATACAGTATTCCCAGCCAGGTCACCCACCCTAACCCACAGAGAATACAGTATTCCCAGCCAGGTCACCCACCCTAACCCACAGAGAATACAGTATTACCAGTCAGTATTCGATGTCCATCCTTGTCTGAGGACTTCGGGAGATGATGTGGAAACCAGCCCCCAGTGAGCGCTGTTACCTTCAAGTAGGTTTTGGTTTTGTGAGGGCATTGTGGACGGGAATGGAGGAGGGCCGTAAGCATCTGCCTCTGATTCCCAAGGTTGCAAGTTCAAATCCAGCAATATAAAGTTATTTTTGTTTTAAGCCTTAATTTGACATTTGAGAAACATGGATGAACATCTAGTTCTAACGTGAGACTGAGACCTAGTTATCCAGTAATGTGCTTATTCAGCCGGTATTCCACGGTACATACAGAGTCACAGAGTGTGCATCCCAAATGGCACCATATTCCTTGCATAGTGCCCTACTTTTGACCACTGGGAAAAGACCTCAGTAGAGCACTAAATATGAATAAGGGTTCCATTTGGGACACAACAGACAGTGGTTCACAGGGCATTCCAGAGTGTTATGGGTGTATAGAGGAGGGAGGGAGTAGCAGTGAGGGAACCATCTGTCTGTCTCAAACACTGAGAACTCTCTCCCTCCCTCCGCTGATATTAACCCATGCTAGCTATGGACTGTGTAAAGAGAAGGGGAGCTAGCTTAGCATCACTATTACATGCAAGCTATGGGCTGTGTATGGAGAAGGGGAGCTAGCTAGCTATGGGCTGTGTACGGAGAAGGGGAGCTAGCTAGCTATGGGCTGTGTACGGAGAAGGGGAGCTAGCTAGCTATGGGCTGTGTACAAAGAAGGGGAGCAAGCTTAGCATTGGTATTAAATCTAGCTATGGGCTGTGTACGGAGAACGGGAGCTAGCTTAGCATCACTATTACATGCTAGCTATGGCCTGTGTATGGAGAAGGGGAGCTATTACATGCTAGCTATGGGCTGTGTATGGAGAAAGGGAGCTATTACATGCTAGCTATGGGCTGTGTACAAAGAGGGAGGGTTAGCTTAGCATCGCTATAATCGCTAGTAAGACTATGGGCTGTGTGCCATTATTGGCTTGAGTTTAATGTTTGCATGTAGGCTCGTGTGGCAGGTATTGTGACAAACATCACACTTGATGTTATTGATAATGGCAATGACTTTACAGCTGTTTTATACCACCTTAACAACAACCTCTACATGAGAGTGAGCATTATGTTGAGAAGTAAGCTCTGTTATTTGTGCACAGACAAATACCTCAGGTGACGGTGCCAAGCTAACAGTGTGTTTTTGTTTCCTCCCTGAGCTTCAAATGTCAAGCGAGCCTCACCAGAGTCACTCCAGAGACTGTGGATTGATTCCTATTCATTGGGGCTGCTCAGCCGTAGAAACGATGGTTTCTGAATAAAACCCCTGGGAGAAACCCACAACTCCAAACAATCTGGGGGCCTACTGAATATGGCTGAGATAATTGCACACAATACACGCCGGCACACTGTTAGTTTGGATTATGAGAATTATCATACAATATAAA